>NC_056737.1:193007864-193207864 GCF_019279795.1 Protopterus annectens
TGTAAATGGTAATAAAGGAGGTAAGCCTATTTAGTCTGTTAAATGCATTTAACATTCCATGCTCTTTCTGTCCTTTTGCCATTCCTACTAGACGTGCCACCTTTCACTCATGTATCCTTGTCCCCTCTGTATTGATTAGGATCACATTGAGACTCCATGCTTTCTGGTTATAGTTCCTACCTCTTATGATCTAAGACCCCCATTTTCTTCTCACCATGAGTGTAATGCTCTTCATCTGCTCCTTCATTTGTTGTCACTATAATCCTCTTCCATTGATATGTTTGGGGAATGATACTCTTCTTATCCACCAACGGTCCCCCTTCCTCTGCTTTACTCATCAGACACATACATATTGCCCCCCCCCCCCGCTTGACCTCTCATCCTGTGGATTGGGGGGTGGTTCTTCCCTCACTGATATGCCCTTTTTTATGCAGGTCACTACTGTATTTTTTCCCTTTCTTCTCTCATTTTTGAACAGCCCATACTTAAATACCTCTGTGTCCCACTCCCTTTTACCACTGCCCTATGGTTCTGTGATTCAAGTATTGTCCCTCCTTCCCTACCCATAACTGCTTGCAGCTCCCATCTTTCTCTCCAGACTTGGTTTAGTTGCACAGGAACAGTAGCACGTGTATATTGAAACGACTTTCATTTATGTTTACCACCTCTGAAAGTTTTGCCAAAAATTGCTCCCACACTCTGGAGCACCCATGTTATATTAAAAGCTTGTAATAGTTTTGTGAGTGAAATACTTTTTTATCTTCTTGATGTTTATTAATGCACATGTTTCTTGATTCTGGTGATAATTAATGTTACATCATTGCCTTTATTCTCTGATGCAACCGACTGTGCAGGTTCAAGCCCGACTATGAATCACTGCCTACTTTCAGCATGCTATTTTCATCTCATTATGCATTCACTAGACTGTTTATGTCATTATATGCTCATTTGAATAACCCTTTTCACACATAGCACCCTGTAGTTCTACAGAGCTCTGTGAATTGTTGAGCTTGATGTGGCAGAGTTAAAGATGTTAAGATTTGCACTGGGTGTGACAAGGATGGACAGGATTAGGAATCAGTATATTAGAGGGTCAGCTCAGGTTGGATGGTTTGGAGACAAAGCCAGAGAGGCGAGATTGCGTTGGTTTGGAGATGTGCTGAGGAGGGATGCTGGGTATATTGGGGAAAAAATGCTAAGGATGAAGCTGCCAGGTAAGAGGAAAAGGGGAAGGCCTAAGATAAGGTTTATGGATGTGGTGAGAGAGAACATGCAGCTGGTTGGTGTGACAGAGCAAGATGCAGAGGACAGGAAGAAATGAAAACAGATGATCCGCTGTGGCAACCCTTAATGAGAACAGCTGAAAGAAAGTACTACACCCATTTGTGCAGCAATTTCATTGTTTGGATCAATATTGGTGAATACCATACACTTGTCTTTCATTCATTTTCTCATATCTGCTTTTATAAGATTTTTGTGGGAACCAGAGCCTCTCCCAGCAAATAACTGGCATAGGGCAGACAACCAGTTGTGACCAGAATGTCAGTCTGCCACTGGAGACACCAACACCTTTCCTTTCCTTTCAGGGAATTCAGAGGGTTGCCAGTTCTTATGTACCTCCCCCTAGGGAGTTTAGAAGATTGACAGATCACCTATCACCATGGCTTTTAGATGTTTGAGGAAACCAGAGCCTCCTGGCAAACCCATGTACAGAATAAGGCATAAAGACTGCACACAGAAGGTATGAATGGGAAATCCAGGTTCTGTGATGCAGCAGTCTGTTTGCTCCACTCCTTTCCTAATGATAATGAAGCTATTATCTTGTTTTACTGAATCTGTTGCACTAGTGCGTTATTGCTGATAATATTGTTGTACTTGTTTCATAGTTTCATGTTAATATTTATGCTTGAATCTCCTTTAGAAAATGACTGTAAACAAGTAGCTCTGTCTCCCGTCATGGCTCAGATGGATCCTTTAGCCAGCTCAACTTTTGCAATTAACTAAATGTGCTCAGAATCACCCTTTGTTTTTAACTTTGCTATGTTCAGTTTCTTTGCTCCCTTTCATCTGCTGCTTAAGTGCCTACCCATCTCTAGTTCTTCCTTTATTTGTAACCCAGCTTGGAGGACTGCTGTTCCTTCTGGGCTAAGCCTGTCCATGTCACAATGATTGTCTGTGGTCAGATCTCTTCTCCCTGCAACATCCTCTTGCAGTTTTTACACTGTAACATTAACTCAGTAAAGCCAGCAAAGCGTACTCTCGCCAAAAAGGCAGCAATTTTGTTCAGACAAAAGTAGATAAATGCAGTTTTTCTGTCCTTCCTACAATGGGAAAAAACAAAGTCAGTAACGCATAGTGATGGGTATAGTACGCTAGCTAACAATTCATAGAACTCTGTAGAACTACAGCGCAATGAGTGCAAATAAGAGGGTTATTCAAATGAGCATGTCATGACATAAAACAATCTAGTGAGTGCATAATGAGATGAAAATAGCCTGCTGAAAGTAGGTAGTGATTCATTCGGGCTTGAACCTGCAGTCAGTTGCACTGGCAGTATCGTATCCTGTGAAGATCTACTGAGCCGTGAAGATTTACTGAGCCGTGATTATTGCTAATTGAAAACTTTACCCAATGTGTGTGTGTGTGTGTGTGTGTGTGTGTGTGTGTGTGTGTGTGTGTGTGTGTGTGTGTGTGTGTGTATATATATATATATATATATATATATATATATATATATATATATATATATATATATATATATATATATGTGTGTAGATTGAACTTTTGAAACCATGACCTATTTAAATGGATATCATCGTACAGCAAGAACAGTATATTTACTGTTTTCCTTGCTGTAGTGCGATCTCGGATTTGGTATATTTAATTAGCAGGGGGTGTGAGGGTGCAGGCCCCTGCAAAAACATAAAAAGTTTTGTTTTTTTTTAATTTAAATTTCAAAGTTTCAAAACTTTGATCATATAGTCTCAACCATAAGAAAGTTAAGGTTTCTAAAGTTCAGAATTTAGAATTAAACACGTGTGACACAGGTGAATGTGATTGAAAGCAGTATGGAAACAGAGTACATTAGCTGGCAGACCTATAGCTCTAGGACTTTTTTGTTTGGACTGAGTTATTGTAGAAGCATTCTTTGACCTTTGTATATCTGATACCATTCTGTCAACAGGGACCTTCTGGAGACAATTGCAAACATCGGATATTTCCCGTTTTTGAGTTGTAGAATACGCATAGTCGGTCCTCTTACTGACATGTGAGTGAGTGCATCTGTTTCACCAGCAGAGCATGGGACAGATCCTCCATTATGAATTTTTTCTGACATTATGTGGTAGCCCAAAGTATTGGGAGCCACTGATTGCATACATGTGGCAATAAAGACTCTATTCTGTGTCCATAGACAGCATTACATCAAAAGCAAGAGATACTATCCCTTCAACTGCCAGATGTTGCAGAATGCATGGTGGCTCATATCCAGTGTGTCTGCACAGCACTCTGGCAGTGCTCATGAGTCCCATATTTGGCATACAAGTCTTTTGCCACTTCCTGTACAGGAGCATTCCAGAGACATTCTAATAGGTAAATGTAGACACACTGGTCTCCCTGGGACCCTGAATGATGACCCCCATAAGGAACTCAAAGTATGGCTATACACTAATTTAACACTGCCCATGCACAATCAGGAACACAGTGCAGAAAATATGTGGTGTGCCTAAATTCCAGTTGCAGTACATAAACATGTCTGGGAACACTGCAGTATGCCCGTAGCACAGGCTGCAAGATCTTGTTATCGTGCTACTTGATTTCATTGAGGAAGTAGCCAGCCCAGCCATTGGTTACAGGAACCACCCTGCCTACAACAGTAGGCCTTGTTGCATCTTTAAATGTAACCTCCACCAGCATTCACAACAGTGATACTGACAGGCACTCAACCAGTGTCAATGATGCAGCCCTTTGCAATGTCAGTTAGTACATGGCAACACAGATGAAGCAGTATCATAGGTTCATAGGTAGGTACTAGGCTGTTGGCCCTAGGGCCTATATAAGCCTAGCCAAATGGTACCCTGGCTTTTGCCACCCAAAAAAAAAATGTTCCATTGCCCCTGTCAAGCAGAGCCACAGAAGTGATCCCCAGGGTGAATTTCCTATCTCGCATCCAGTCATCAAGATTTTTCTTGAAGAGCGCTAATGAGGAGCTTTGTTTGCTATATATAGGTAGTTTGATCCAGAGTACAGGAAGTCTCTGGAATAGGAGTCTATCCCTCCAGCATGTTCTGTTTATTGTGGTGACAAGGTTTAGGTCCCTAGAGCATGTAGCTCAGAGGGATTGGGATTTCTTTATGTGGAGCATGTCCATCAGCTCTGGGTTTGACATAGCTTTGTATGTTAGGCAGAGATCGCCTCTGAGTAGGCGATATGTGACAGAGTAAATCTGGAGTTTTTTGAGACTGTCTGCATAGGGCATCTGTTTGAGGCTGGTAATCCCCTTTGTGAAGTATTTCTGTGGCCTTTCCAGTTGTTGGAGATGGCTTATGAGGTACGTACCAAAAGTGGTGTTGTACTCTATAATGGGTCTAATGAGTAGAGGGGAACAATGACCTCTTTTTTTCTGGATGAGAAACCTTTTGTGATGAGGTGTGCCACGTAGAAGGATTTCCTGACTACTGTGGCAATGTGATTATCAAAGGAGAGACTACTGTCCACCTGTGTCCCAAGGTCTGTTATCACACATTCGGTGTTAAGTAGACTACCGTCTATGTGGTAGTTCATGAGTACAGAGTTTTTACCAAAAAGGATGACAGTGCACTTTTTGGCATTGAGCTTGAGGCCATGGCTTTGACTCCAGACATCGGTCTCAGTGAGGCTCTTTTGTAGGATGTCCACATCGTTAGGAGTTTTGATTATGGCTTCTAGTTTGCAGTCATCTGCGAACTTTGTTAGCCAATGAACTTCTGTGTTAGCCTGTACTTCAGAGAAGTAGATACTAAACAGGGGAGGACCTAGGACTGCACCCTGTGGTACTCCACTTGTCACTGGTCTGAAGTTGGATTTAGAGTCTGCTACTTTCACAGTGTGGGTTCTGTCAGTGAGCCAGTTGGCAACCCATCTTGTGACAGGGATTTATACCTAGTTAGTGAGTTTATCTATAATTCCAGAATGGGGGATGGTGTTGAAAACCTTGGCGAGATCTAGATAGACTGTGTGAACCACTGTACCCTCATCTATGGCTTTGGCGACCGCTTCAAAGAAGTCTTATCAGGTTTAGGAGACATGATCTGCCTTTTACAAACCCGAACTGGGTAGGGTCTAGAGTTTGGAGATTTCCAATGTCATTGCTTATAAGTTCCATGATGATACGTTCCATAGCCTTGCAGACCAGGCTCGTCAGGCTAATTGGGCAGTAGTTCCCGGGGTCCGTGGTGGCTCCCCCTTTGTGGAGTGGGATAACTGTTGCTGTGCGCCATTCAGTGGGCACAAAGCCTGAGGTGAGGCTGTGATTGAACATGGTACTTAGGTGGGGTGCTAGTTTATTCTGTAGTTCATGTAGAACGCAGCCTGAGATGTTGTCAAGTCCCATGGATGATGTGTTCTTTGCTTTGGAGAGTGTGTTTTTTTTACCTGTGCAGCCGTGATTACAGGAACTTTGCATTTTCCATTATAGAGATGGGCCTTTTAGGGGGTGAGAGGGGGGTAAAGTTAGCATTGAACCTATCTGCCAGGATGTTGACAATATCAGTTGGTTCTGTATATTTAGTGCCATTGTGCTGTAACTCAGAGCAGATCTGAGTGTTGCCATTGAGATTCTTGACATAGCTATAGAATGCTTTGTGGTTGTCTTTAGAATCAGTGGCGATTTTGTTTTCATAGCTAGCTTTGGAGGATTTTATGAGGGATCTCAGCTTCTTACTGAGGCTGACCACAGAGTTCCTCCAAGCATGGGATTTTACTCTTTTTTTGCAATAGTTTCTTCTGTTGTAGAGTTTGTTTATAGCAGGGGACCACCAGATTGGCTTCCGTTTTTTGGAGGATAGCATCTTGGTTCTGTTAGGGATTGCATGATCCATGCACTCATGTAAGTGCTTATAGTGCAATTGTATAGGATTCAGCATTTGTATCTCTATTGTCCATCAGCATGGGTGTCGTGAAGTTTGCCACTTCTGTCTTAAGAAGCATGAAGTTGGCTTAGGAGAATTTTTTTACGGTGGTTTTTGTAATGGGGGGTGGGATGTGGATGTCTAGGGTGATTTGCTTGTGGTCTGATCTGACCAACGAAGAAATGACCCCTGGTGTGGAACACTGGTTGCTCATGTTGGTAATGACCAGGTCTAGGATATTGCTGCCCCTGGTGGGGGTGTGGATAAGTTGATTCAAGGCGTTGGAATTTATGAATTCCAGAAAACGTTGAGCACAAGAGTTGGTACATGAGTGGTTTTCACAGTTAATGGTGGGGTAGTTGAAATCTCCCATTATTAGGGTGTTAGGTTGTACCCTAATATTTTCCAGTGTATCAAGAAATGGAGTGGGAATCCTGGGGCATGGTGGGGGATCTATAGCAAGCTGCAATTTGGATTGCGGTCTTGCCCAGAGTTAGTTGCACTTGGATAATCTCGGATGCATTATGCTGAGCAACTAGCCTGGAGGTGTGGATATCCTTAAGGAATATGGACATGCCTCCACCTTTAGTGCTTTGGTCCAGGTTAGGTGGCCGAAAGGTGTGGTATGAATTACAGCCTGGTTATGCAGGGGTGCTCTCTGGAGCCTTGAACCAGGTCTCTGTCACTGCACAGATGTCGATGTTCTCCATTTTAAGGAGTGCCTCGAGTGAGTGCATTTTGAGGTTTAGACTTCTAGCATTAAGTAGCATTACCCTCAGATTTTGCTTGCTTGTACCTGTTATGGTGGTGAATTTGTCATTTGAATCTTGCCTAAAAAGGCACTATAGGGGTGGCAAGGGCCTTAGCCAGTATCCGGAATCCCAAGGGTGACAAGTGCAGGCCATCTTTGGCAAAGCATCGTGGTTTGTCGATCATGTCATCCCAGGCAGACAGATATTGGATCCCCGTAGAATGACACCAGAAGCTTAGCCAATTGTTGAAGTCAATCATTTTGTCCTTGTACTGCGGTATCATTCTGGGCAATGGCAGAATGCTACTCAGGGCTAGAGTCATACCTGCTTGGGCTACAAGGTCGGATAGCTCCTCATGTAGTCCAGGGCGGTGCATCTCAGGTCATTCACACCAACATGGACAATGACAGAGTCATATTTGTACTTGTTGTGGAGTGACCTGAGTGCATGTGTTAAGTGGCTGATCCTGGCACCCGACAGGTAGATGACAGTAACTTTCTCCTTGTTTAGCCTGGTGAGTGGTACATCAGTGTGCCTGACTATAGAGTCACCTATGGCTAGAGTGTTGGGTATGTTGTTATGCCTTATGGGCTGTGGTTGAGTGGCACACTGAGTTTGTGGGCTATGTGTCATTTGGGTTGTGTTGGGGGGGTGGAGGTTGCTTGCATTTCTGCTTTGGAGGTCCCTGTTGCTTGGGTAGTTTTTTTTTAAGAGCCTCCACGAATGTAGGTGTGTGTTTTGTGTTTCTGTGTGTGTTTTGGTGGTGTAGGTTTTGAGGGACATTGTGATGAGTGTGGTGTGGTGCAAGTGTTTACCTTCTCCTGTTGACTGTCTAGTTCAGTCTTGGGTAAAGAGAGCTTTGCTTCCAGTTTGGCTATATAAGTGCATCTCTCACAGGTTGTAGTGTCGGGTGGTAGGAGGAGAGGGTTGTCTGTCTATATGAGGCAATTGCAGCATTGCCCCAAGATGCTCAGATTCATCTGGTAGACAAGAGAAAACACCTGGAGCTGACCCTTAGACGTGCCTGGATAGGTGCTTATTTAAGTACTAAAAGATGTTTTCCTCTAGACAAGTGAGGAAAGTTGAGTGCTGTAGTAATTTGTAGCTTATTTAGTGCTTACAATGAGTTCTGATCAAGTGCTAAGCTCAAAGAAACAGATTTGAGTGCTGAAAGTAGAAAACTGGCTAGTTCTAAGAAACAAAATTAAGCTAGAAGGCTTCCCTCCAACACAGAAAGGCTTGGGGGCTCAGAAGCTTACAAACAGTCCTGGATACAGCAAATATGTATCTGGACTAGATGACTTACAGGAAAGGCAGGAAACTAGCTTAGAAATATTTTTTTTTTGTAAAGGGGAAAGGAGGAGCAGAAGCTAACTGGGTTTGCCTTCTCAAATGTTATCCCTGGATTAGGTAGAATGAGGTAATGACACTAGACTGGGAGGAGTGTCCCAGATCAAATTTACAGTAGGGGCAGGCAACTGCAAAGCGAAACAAACCCAATCAGATGCTTAACTGTAGAAAATTCTAGTTAATACAATACACAGTGAGTAAAATAAAAGTGCTATAAATAACTCAGAAATAAGCAAAAAAACAGGATACTTAATGTTATATATCAGATTAGTTAGCTCAGAGCCCTTCCTCTGATTAGTTCAGTGTGAAATGGCAGAAAAACTCACAAGTTAACTTCTTAAGTAACAAAGTTGAAACCAGAAACAACTTTAAAAAAAGCTTGAAAGAACCAATGAGGTGCTTACTCCAAGGCGTAGTCCAGGCAATCCCAGTCAGCCAGTGACCACAAACAATTCACTCACTGAAATGCTATACTGGCTTTGGCTGAGCTAGGATGGCCTGGGACATTTATTTATTTATTTATTTAAATTTGTTGACCGGGAGTGTCCAACTGGACGTAGGTCCATTTTCAGCGGAGGCCCGGGGAGAAAAGCTCCACAGTAAAATAAACAGACAGTAGTTACATTGGATTACATAGCAATTAACAATTTAACATAGCAATTACTTACAACATATTTACAGATGAAGAACATAGTACATCAGTAGGCAACTAGAATCTTTATCTGTGAAGTACATAACAGACATTAACAAATGTTACAATGAGAAGTTCCTGCTGTATAATAAGTACTAGGCTTATGAGCATCTGAGCTTGCTATAATCAAGGTAGTTAGTGGAGTGGAAAGAAAGGTAGTGGTTGGATGGGGTGGATGATATTAGAGTGGGAGTTGCAAGGGCATAGCCAGCATGTTTCTAGGTGCGCTTTTAGTAAAGTTTTGAAGTGGGTGCATGATGGTACGGAGGTAATTGTGGGTGGGAATGAGTTCCATAATTTGGCTATGGTGCAAGAGAATAGTGTTTCACCAGCAGAGTTATTGGCTTTAGTGATCTGCAAGTGATTTTTGTTGCTGGATCTTAGTGGTCTGGTGGTGCAATAGGGTTGGACTAGATTCTGGAGGGATGGGACATTTAGTGGATGGTTTACTAGTTTGTGGGCGAGTGAGAGTTGATATCACTGAAGGAGGTGAGGGAGTTCAAGCCAGCCCAGTTCAGCAAGTGAGAGACAGTGGTGACTACGGTAGGATGCCCTGTGGCGAATTTGGCGATTTTGTTGTAGCAGGTCTCTAACTTGTTTAGATCACATTGCCTTAGGTTGGTATATATTGGAGAGGCATAAAGTAGGGTGGAGATAAGGTGGGAATTTGCTATTGAAATCTTTGTTGCTTTGGTGAGAAATTGCTTATTTCTCTATAACGCTTCTAGTTTTTTGTGGACTTTTTTTATGGTCATGGATATGTGAATGTCAAATTTTAGTTTGTCTATTTCCACTCCTAGCAATTTGGTGTGTTCAGTTGGGTATATAGTGGTGTTGTCTTTTGCTGTGATGTTAAAGTGAGAGTTGTTTTGAGTATGTTTGGTGGGTTGGAAGATGAGTAGTTTAGTTTTCTTTGGGTTGAGTATTAATTGGGCATCGGATAACCATGTTTCAACAGAGGAAAAGGCTTCCTGTGTGACTTTTTGCAGATTGGGTAGGGACTGGGCTGAGCAGATGATGGTAGAGTCATCTGCGTATTGTATGAGTGTGCCATGTTTGGTGGCAGAGGCTAGATTATTGGTGTAAACAGAGAAGAGTAGGGGTCCAAGGATGGATCCTTGGGGAACCCCTATGGAGACAGGTAGTTGGGGAGATATGTCATTCTGCCGTACAACGGATTGTTTGGGGGTCAGACAGGTAACTCTGAAACCAGTTGGTGACTGATTGTGAGAAGGATATGTTATTGAGGACAGAGATAAGTTGTTTGTGTGGGACCATGTCAAATGCTTTAGATAGGTCTAGGAAAGTAGCAGAGGAGAGATAGCCATTGTTTTTATGCTGAAGGATAGTGTTAGTAAAGGAGAGTAAGGCAGTGGAGGTGCTATGGTTTGGTCGGAAACAATGCTGAGTACTGAAAAGGAGGTTGTTAGTAAGGAGGTAGTCTAAGACCTGAGAGTGTATGCATCTCTCTAGTATTTTGGAGAGTGGAGAGAGAATAGCTATGGGGCAGTAATTGGTTAGTTCTGCGGAGGGTCCGCCTTTGTGGAGGGGAATTATATGTGATACTTTCCACAGTGTGGGAATGTAACTTTCTGACAGATCGGTTAATCAAGATGGATACTGGGTAGGCCAGAGCATCAGCTGCGATTTGTAGGTATTCACTTGGGAGGTTGTCTGCTGCCAATTTGGTGGATTTAAGTTTAGTTAAGAGTTTTTTTATGTTGGAGGTAGGTACAGGAGAAAAAGAGAAGGCAGTGGAGAGATTATTAGTTGAAGGTGTGGGTTGGAGGGTGGGGTGTTGTTTAGCTAGTGATAGTATGGTTTGGGTGAAGTGTGTGTTGAATGAGGTAGCAATATTTTCTGAGGAGTGAGGGATGTTAGGAGGAGGGTACTGACTTTACCTGGGTGGAGGATGGAGTTTATGGAGGACCAGAATTGTTTGGGGCTGTGTTGTGAGGAGTCTAGGGCAGACTGGTAGTATTGGAATTTGTCCTGTTTTATTAGCTTTTTGACTCCATTGCATAGTTCTAGGAATTTCTGTCTAGCTGAGGGGGTTTTGGTTTTGCACCAGTGCTCCCAGGCTTTATCCCTGTTTTTCATTTCTGACTTAGTGGTTTTCTGTAGCCATGGGGAGGGTTGTGCTTTGGTTCTGGAAAATCTTATGGGGGCATGGTAATTAAGGATGTTCAAGAAGGTAGTATTAAAAAATTCAACTGCGTCATCTAGACTGAGGTACTTTAGAGGATGCCGGTTACATTCTTTGAGGGATGAGATGAATGTGAGTGGGTTAAAGTTTAGTTTTACGTATTTGACGGTAGATGACAGGTTTAGTTTGGTATAGGTATTTTTTTGAGTAGGAATGTTGGGGAGTGATCACTGAGGCTATCTGATAAGCAGCCTGTTATATATGACTGGGGGCTATTACTGACTAGTATCCAATCCAGGGTAGTGTGCTTGCTGGAGTTATTATTTATTCTGGTTGGTGACTGGACTAGTTGGGTGAAGCCATGAAGGTGTACATGATGGGTTGGATTGTTGCCAAAACAGGATTGCCAGTCAATATTGAAATCACATAAGATGATAGTTTCTTGGGGGAGATGGTGGGTAGACCAGCTGAGGAGGTTTTCTAGTGGAGGGATGTTTTGGCCAGGTGGGAAGTAGCATCCAATTATGTTGATGGTTTTGTTTTGGTTAATTTTGAGGTTGGTATATATTATTTCTTCATTGCCTATTTGTGGAGCTGATGATTTTAAGATCTGGATGTTTAGATGATGTTTAAATATTATAGCTACACCACCTCCTTTTTTGTTTAGCCGGTCTACTCTTAGTATGCTGTAACCTGTAGGGAGTATTTGCTCACTGGTAATGTGAGGTTTTAGCCAGGTTTCTGTCAGGATGACTATATCTGGGGAGTACAAGTCTATGGTGGCATGGAGTTCATGGACTTTGTTGGATATACTTCTAATATTTAGGCTTAGTAGAAGGAAGTCACTTGGCTTTCTATTGGCTGTAATATGGGAGAAGTTGTGATTTCTAGTCTGATTATGAGAATTGGGGTTGGAGATGGTAGGGCCAGAGTTGGGGTGGATGTCTCCACTTAGGGCTAGTTTTGATATGCATGAGATTATTAGTTTTCTCAGTTTTTGAATGTGTTTGTTTATAAGGGAAACTTTATGATTGTGCTCTGTGGGTAATAGGTATGGTGGAAGGGTTACTATGTTAAGTTGTAGGGATGCTTTATGTTTGAGTAATATAGTTGGTAGAATATGTGGGGGGTGCATAGGGATGGTTCTTGAGCTGGTGGGAGGGGAGCTGAGTGTGGGTGAGACATGAGTGGTGGTGTGAGTAGTAGTACAGTGGTAGTGGTTGAGTGGGGGAATGATGGATCTTTGGTAGGATGTAAGATATGCAAGGAGAGTGCATGCAGTGAGCATAGGAAAAATTTTACATGTGCTCAGACACACATCCTCTACTAACAAACAGCAATACTCACCTCTGTGGGCATTGACCAGCATAGAGAGGTAGTGTGGTGATTCAGAGCAAAGTAATACGTGCAGTTTTATTTAAAGGGTATGCTGGGAAGTGCTTGTTCAAGTTGTATTGTGCTTTGGGCATCTTTACTTACACCACTACCAGACAGGAAGGGGGTGATGCAGGTCACAGCCATAATCATTCACAATAGGTGCATAGGACACACATGGCTAGCTGCACTAACTGTGGGGGTGGTGGGTTACTGGTTAGTGGAGGAGGAGATGGGGATTACAAGGACAGATTTGTGTCCCAGAGACTCCTCCATGTATGGAACAGACTCCCTCTCCACATCAAGCAGAGTACCTCTTTACCTCTTAAGTGCAACCTGAATAACTGGATGGGAGACAGAAAATATACCCCTGGCATTCCACCTGTGTCCCTGCTGGACAGGGGCATCTGGTGCCGACTTGTCTAAACATGGGCTAAACTCTTGGCTAGGCTTATAAGGGCCTCAGGGCCAATAGCCTAGTAAGCTCCTATTATCCTATAAGTGACCTCAGTGTCACAGATGATTTCTTCTTTGGACAGTGTGTCCATACAGTGCAGACATTGAGATGGCTGGATGTAGCAGGACTACAGGCCTCCCCAGATACTGATGTGGCAGTATTGGTGGAATGTGATTTAAAGGTGGATTGCTGTTAAGGTGCCTCACCCCAATGCCTATGTCATGGCATTGGGTACTGCAATACCTTTACTTCCATAGGTGCTTACTCTGTTTCCTGTGGTTGCTACCTTGTGTATCCATCTAGAGTACAGACGTGCCAACAACCAACATGCGTGGCATTTGCCACCCTCCATAATGAAGTGGAAATGGTGACCACATGTCACACAATAGTCCTTATGAGACTTATTTTGAGATTCTCTGTACTTGTCTCCTGGAGGTGTTGACACTGTTTGGTCAGATCTGTTGACTGACTTCTAGAGAAACTCTTGTATCTTGGGCTGGCTGTGACAAAGGATGGACCCCCTTTTAAGCTGCCATATAGTGAATAATACACATGGCTGAGGCAGTGCATCTCCTACTACTGTAGCACCAGCTAGACTGATGGCAGTGCTATCAGAGGGACAACTCCCTTTGAGAGGGCATGAGAGGCCCCCGTACTGTGCATTCTGTCAGGTGTGGGGGAGAGCACACAGTAACCCTGGGCAGCCAGTGTTTGCACAACCAAGATGGCGACCACGTCAATGTGTCCTAGGACTGTGATTCAGACTGTGTCAGCATTATTGTCAAAACCTGACAAAGTGGTGATCTCTGCATTTTGTCTTGATCCTGCCTCTACAGTAGCTGAGATTTATTCTATTAATACACAGTATGTGAGATATAGTGACGTTCACCCTTGTAACATGATGCTTGGAGGTGTGGGTCACATAGCAGATGGATGCATGCAGGCAAACAATATGCATAAGCCGGTGCTAGTGGTCCATGGACTCTAAACATCAGTCAGTATATCTAAGGGGATAATTAATAGTGGTCATTATGTGCTCCCTAGAGTCATTCTGTGCAGTCCTGCTGTATAATGTCTTATGGCTACTAGCCTGGCTGGCTGGTCTTCCTGTGAAACATGCAACATTTAAATCCACAGAACCTTTGTGCAGTCAACCTTGTATGATGCCCATGCTCTCATCACCTCCATCCTAGGAATGACTTATCTACAAGATTTGCAGTAGCAGGAGGAGACCCTCCTCCAGTTACAGCCCCATTAACCACTGTGTTACTTACATTCTGTGACTTCCTTTTTAACTTCTCCAATTCTTTTGGGTTTCTAATACCATGATGGGAATGGACCCCATTAGTAAGTGAAAGTACAATTAAAGTTCATGAAATTAGTATTGCTTCACTTTTTGATGTCACCCAAAGTGCTCTTTGCAGCACCTGCAATGTGCCCAGTAATGACTCCTGCAATTCGTATGGAGTTACATGTATTGGTAGCATGTCTAAACATGATTGTAGACTTTCTTGTAAGACCTGTTACTCCTACTGCTATTGAAACTATCTGGGTATCTTTATTCCACATTGCTCTTGTTTCTGCTTGCAAATCCTGATATTTTATGACTGTCTGTACTCGGGACACTGTAGTCACTGGGTGTGGCAATTTCAATGATCAATGAATGCTACTTTTGTCATCTTTTCTTGGACCACTATATCCGGTTTTCTAGCATTGTCTTTTGAACTGTTGTCAATGGATGATCCCATGCGATGTATACTTAATCCTTTTCTGTGATGTTTCCAGTGTTTTTCAGCCACTTCAATACCATGATGTTTGCACAATCGCCAGTGCAACAGTCTCGTCACATTATACCTTTCAGTATACAGTCCTTCTGCCATTAGTATGTCATAACCAGAAATGAGGTGTGCAACTGATTTCATTTCTGTTTTACAAAACGTGCATTTGTCTTTCTCCCACATGTTCAATGGACTTTGTAAACCAAAGTGTAAGTACTTCCTACTCATGGCTTAGGTACTGCATCTGGGCCAGGGGTTTTCCATTTTGAGGCTTTTCTTAACTTTGTTTCAGTCTCTTTGGCTGTTGCTTCATCCCATTTCATATCCAGTACCTTTACATTTCTTTTTCTTTTACTTCTATCCATTTAGCATCTTTGTTATGTTCTACAGGATCTTCGTAGATACTTCTCCAAACTTTATCTGTTTCTTCATTTTTTGGGTGGTCTTTCAATTCCTTTTACCCTTTTTCCCAATTCTCTATAAAACTTTTTTGGGTCCTCAATAAATTGCTTATTTTGTACTTTTCCTTTATATTTATGTGCGTGTCTTCTAAGTTGTTCTGCCTGTGCTGAGATTTTTAGTTTATTTGTGATAGTGCATGATCAGGTTTTAATACTGCGTATTGCTGTTATCACGTCTATCTTTCTAAGTATTTTCATTGAGCTGTTCCCTCTACTATACTCTTCTAACAGTAACACTTCTCTTGGTTGCTTTATAGTTTTCTCTGTTCGATGCTTCCATGATTGTATTCAATTTCTCCCCTTTCTCTCCCTCACTATCCTGTGTTCTTGTGGTAGAACTTTATCAGTTATTAATTTAGCTGCATGGTAATATATCCTTTTTACTTCTGTTATATCACATGGATCTCTATAGATAGTCCTAATTGTGTTTATTTGTTTTATCAGACTTCTGACTTTTTGGGTTTTATGGATCCATTTCTTTCATTGAACTTAGTATATCAATCTATCTCTATTAAGTCAAACTCTTCTCTTAGCTTGTTTTCTTCTAAACTGAGGGCACATTTTTTGTTTTCCATTTCCTGTGGGCATTCTATAGAAAGTTCTATTGCATCTTCCTGTGGCACATTCTCTTCAATTTCATCCTGTGCCATCAGTTCCTCTGTCATATGAGAACTCACTGGCCTATCACTCCTCAATATTAACTGTCAGTTTCCACAGTTTCCTGTTCCTTCTCTTGCCATCCAGCTTCAAGTGAATGTTTACACTAGTTTCCTCTGGAAGGCTCCAAAATATCTTCATGTGGCACCTGACCATACCTCTCATCCATACCGAATTTCTCATTTTTTACCGGTCTTGAGGCTCCAAATAATGGGGTGCCACAATTCCCGAGGGTCAGCCCTTAATTTCTGATTTTCCTGGCTCAATTTTTTTAAAATCTTCAGCCTTGACTGATGTCATGTGGGCAATGATGTCAGCCCATGAATACTGCTCCGGGGACATATTTCGAGCAAGCAGGAATTACAAGCTATTTGCGATGCTTGCAAGGGTTTTATCTGTAAACCAGAGGATTTTATTTGTCAGATAGCCAGCAAACTCAGTTTTTTATTTGTGAACCAGGATTAGAACACTGCTGCAAGTCCGTTACAAAGGGGGTGTGTGTGATTCCATTACATGGAGGAAGGGAACTTAATTTATGCTGCAAGTGAAGTAAGTGTTCTGTAACCATTTCTTTGTGTGTGTGAGCCAGCCAGGGAACTCATTTTTTTATTTGCGAACGAACCAGTGGGAAAGGGAATGTGTTTATGCCATGCTGCAAGTACTTTACAAAGGGGGTGTGATTCCATTACGTTTATGCTGCAAGTCAAGCAAACCGGTGGGAAAATGCTTAGTGTTTATGCTGTGTTGCAAATCAAGTAAGAAGGGAAGAGAGGGTGCTGTGATTCCGTTACGTTTATTCTGCAAGTCGAGTGAACCGGAGGTTAAGTTATGCTGTGTTGCAATTCCATTGTATGTCAAGCGAACCGGAGGTGCTGCAAGTCAAGCAAAAAGGGGAGAGTGTTTTATGCTGTGCTGCAAAGAAGGGAAGAGGGAGGGAAAGTGTTTATGCTGTGTGAGTGTGTGAGTGTGTGTGTGTGTGTGTGTGTGTGTGTGTATAACGTCCCATGCAAATATACCTGGTGGCTAGAGTTACTCAGGCTCAAACCCTGTACCTTGAGTACAGGTAGCAAGAGCCTGAATTCCCTACTCACCACCACTTCTAAAAACCATCCAGATTTTTGCCTCATATTTTTGTTCCTCATAAAATCTGTGTTTCTATGGCAAATTAGTGAATGATTGAATTCCTTAAATAATGACAGGTATTTGGATTATAGACTTAATGTATTTTCAGAAACTACATGGTAACACAAAACATTTTATTCTAGCAATTTTCTAAGTTTATAAGCTCAATATTTGAAATCTGTCCTTATTTTAGGGCTGTATTCCCCCATTATTGGCTTTGTCCAGGTGTTTTGTGCTGAGGTTGAGAGCTATGGTGAGAACTGAATTCAGTAAATGATAGTCATTTAAGTTTCATTCTTCCTGTCTTTTAGGAAACAGCTGATCTGGCATAGTGGCATAGTGGTATGTTCTGACTGTAGTGCACAGGGTCCTGGGTTCAAGACTTGGCAGTGAAATGTGTGATGGTAACACAACACTTTAATTTCTAGCAACTTTCCAAGATTATGCAAGCAATGTTTAAAATGTGTCCCTGTTTTTTGGGATTTGAGTGTCGAGTGGATTTTTCAAGGAGCTTAGAGCTTCAGGGGTAGAGACATTAGTGCTGTTTATGATGGTTAGTCCACTTGCATTGTTAATAGCATAATAGGTTGAATACTTGCTTTTGATGCAGAAGGCTGTGGGCTCTACTCCCCAGTCTCCTATACTATTTAGATGCATTGCTGATACTGTATTGTGTTGTACTTTTAAGTGGGTGGATACTGCAGTCCTGAGAATGTCCTCTTTGGCGGTGATAACTAGTAACTATGCACCTGTTAACAGTTTCATCCATACCCTATTGCAATATTACTAGCTTATCATTTTTTTTTTAATGTAACATAGACAATTTATTCCTCAAGGGCAATAGGCACTTTGTAGATGAAACAATGAAATATAAAGTTGTTTGCTAGCAGCAACCTCTTCATTAGTTACAGATCTCTTTAACGTGGAATTAGTTAGATAACTTTTACTTCTGCAGAGATTGTGCATATTTACTGATACTGGTGGATTGTAGATGTGAGTAGACTTATGATGGAAATGTTCTGAATTGGGCAGTTTTGTCATTATTGCATTTTGTTTCATTGTTTACTGGACAAATGTTCAAAACAATAAATTTAAAATGCCTTCTAACAACTGTACTGTATTATACAAAGGAATATAATTTAATACAATCAGGAAGATGTATCAAAGAACACATGCATGTTTCGTGTGCAAGGGGCCTATGATTTGAAAATGGAGGCAGCACAAAGTTAATCTTTTTCTGCCACTGGCCAGATGTATTTTCTTTGAATATGGGTTTCAGTGCTGTTTCAATGAATGTTAGTTTCAAGGGCAGAGGCGTTTTAATACTAAGTCTATTTTAATTGTGAGACTGCATTGCTTTGTTTAGCAGATGTCTATTAGTCTCTGTGCTATAAAATGTAAAATAAAACTTTTAAATGAAATCCAAATCATCATAGAAGTAAAGCAGTATGCATGCACATTACAGTGTTTATAGTAAATGGGGAAAAATAGCCACTGTATATGGGGAGGCCCCCATTCAACCATGAATTTGTGAGGGGGGAAGGGCGGCAAAGTCAAAGACAAACTATAGCTATGCCACTGATCAGTAGGCCATGAAGAATGACTTAGAGGTCCTAGCAAACTATAATATTCTTTTGCTAAGATTAGAATATTGCCTACCATTAAATGCCCTCCAGGTTGAGAGGTATGCACCTGACCAATTGCTTCCTGTTCTACTGGTTTCCCCTTAATTTGGAGTTCCATTGCTCTATCCTTTTGTGGTGCTTTCTGAATTAGATTTTTTACACTGAAGCCTTCCTTCACTTTGGAGGTACTCCATAACCTCAGTTTCTGTTTAACTCCTCCATTACTGATCTCCTTTTCTACTTTTCCTCTTTGTCTTCTTATTTTGACTCCCCTATATTGTCATTGATGTGCCATCATGCATCAGACTTTGCTGTATTGTGTAATTTTTAACTCCCATGACACTGATGTCATGGACCAGTGTCCCATATATGGTCCTGCAGTGAAACCCCTATTCCTGAAGAGGTGCCACCCATATTTAAATGCCCATAGCAAGATGTTATTTTTCATAGGACTGAACCTGTCTAATCTGTCATCTGCCCCACTTTGGAGGACACGTCTACACCTAAAAAGAGGAGGCCATAGTAGTAGGACAGCAGTGTTGGAGTAGAGTGGACTAGCTATGACACACTGTTGGTTTATTTGTCAATATACCACAGTTCAGAGATAGACATGCCTGGCAAGGCACTAGATGCAACACATATGGATCTACAGTGGCATACCCCAGTGGTAGCCAAGGTAAGCAGGGATGTGGTTTACCTGAGTATGTCTGCATCATGGGAAGGTAACATACAGATATCCACAGGATTATGTAGGTGGCAGGGAACTTAACAAGCAGCAGGGGTGTGAACTGCCAGCTCTGTTTAAGAGGTATAGGGTGACTGGCTATGTGGATATGGCTTGTGTGTCAGACATCCACAACAGGTGTCCCAATGGCAGGCACCCCACCATAAGAGCAGGCCTGGGTTGAGGGAAAGGGAGAGGCAGTTCTTTTGTGGGCTGCTATCCGACCTTGCACAGACACAGATATACAGATTACACAGTCCATACCTATGGGTACGCATTTGCAGGCCAGCATAGTACAGATCAGTATTGGTTCTTCCGTTGCAGTAGTGTTACCAAAGTCTTTGTCCAGACAGATATTGCACTGGTGACATATATCACTGGTCAGACTAGACTAGAGGGGGTGTGGAAGGCAGTTCTTTGTGTTGCCATCCCACTGGTACTTTAGTATGAACAGTCTGTAATTGCACATATAAGTTGCAGAAAGTATAGTACAGATCCATACTGGTAATATGCTTCTAGTACTGTTACCATAGACTATTCCTAGGCACAGACTCAGATGTGTATAACACTGTTGATATATATTGTATCATAGAACTGGAGGTCACTGTGTGCCTTCTCTGTGCTCTGTCCTGTGGAAATGCTGCTGCTGCTGCTTCTCTGCTTCCAGATAGATGTCAAACTGCGTAAATATTCCTGCTGCTTTCTTGTTGCACATTTTGTCTTCCACAGTCGCAGATTGGTAGTAAACCAATGTAATATGCAAGTTGTAAGATTCTAGATTTATTAGTGGTCTAATTACTGCATTTCTCAGGGATGCATCAGTGAAATGTAGCTTAAATATGTTCCACCGGATGCCTGTTTCTGGATGAAGGCCATGTGAACATGCATTGCATTACATAGTGGGACTAGGATGTGATGCACATGATTGAGTCCTATTTAAATCGTGAATCACAGGATGCCTTTTTTATTTGCTTAAAAATTTGTGGTGATGGTTGCCAATGCCGGTTCACCATGTAGAGTGCCTTTTGTCTGCTGTCTGTGCATCTCTAGTCTCCCTCCCCTAGTGTGTGGACATTCTCTACTGTCTGTCCTGTTACATGTGTGCTGTGTGTACCCACTGTCACCTCCCATACTTTTCTCACCCTTCAAGCCTTTCATTCCTCCTCTCTTACTTTTTCCTCTTTCTCTCTGTATGTAGGTAAAAAAATATATATCAAATAGAAGACCCTCCCCAGAAAATTGCCGTATTACCCCTCAGCCCATTTTCCCCTTGTGTACCTACTGTGTGTTTATCTGCTTGTTATCCCCCTTTTCCTACTTTCCACCCCATTCATGGAATTAAGGTTTCCTGCTAGCTGAGTGCCACTTGAGTGGTCTTTGCCATCTGCTACATGTCACTGAACATGTGTCAGGGGAGCTTTCCACTGCAGGCACCTACTTGTTTTGCCTTTTCTTGTGATGATGATGATGCATGGGAGCACATATTGGTACCTTGCCCTTCTGCATATGCTACTGGCTATGTCATTGCTCTTTGCTTATGTAATTTCCATCCTCACTCTTTATCTCCCTGAAGTACAGCATTGTGTAGTCATCGCTCATGCAGTATGTCCCTCCTTATTTATGTCTGTTTTGCACACCAGCCTATTGTCCCTTGTATGACTCCTGGTTGCATATATAACACAAACTACCCCCCCCCCCCAAGTCCTAAAACATGCAGTATTTATATTTCAAAGAAAAATGCCACTTTTATTTAAGAAAAAAAAAGAATAAAAAGGAAAACACAGATGCTGATTTTCGAGTCATAATAAAAACTAACAATATAATAAAACTATGTATAGTAACGAAAAAAAACGGTAATATTCTTTTCTCTTAAAATACACTGTTTTTAAAAAAATCCATATTTCCATGCTATGTTAGAAGTAACATCTGAACCAAAGCTATTTGCAAGTATGTTTTTTTTAAACTGGTTAGATGAGCTGGTTCAAAGTTCATTCATGACTCAGGCCTAAAGTCACTACATTGATAACATAGGTGTTTACTAGGCTATTGGCCTGAAAGCCATTTTATGCCTAGCCAATCTTACTCCAAATTTACTAAAATATTGTTGATGTCAGTACTGCAAGGAGTTTTATGGTTATGGTATAGACTTGAGTATGCACAAATGAGGGTATAACTTAAGGACAAATAAGTTACAACTTATAAATGTATACGTAAAGGAAAAATATGTCGAGATATAAGAATGGATGTAAGAAATGTATTCAGGAAGTAAAAAATTATATGTAAGTAATAGGTAGACAGCTTTACAATAAAATAATATTCAGTGCCACAGCTCCCTAAATGAAACGCCAAGACTTGTTACGAGTCCAGGAGTGCTGAAAAAAGACCCAAAACACAAGAAAGACAAATGGTGAACATTGCTTTTATCCTTTAAACTTGTTTTTTGCAGGGGAGACTAGCCCCTCTACACCCCCCAATGTGGGTGTCAAGTTCCACCCACATATACCAGCTTGGATTGTCATACTTCAGAGATAAGGGAATATTCTGACAAACGGCAGTCTCAGACTTGTTTATGTAAGTCCTCTTTTTCGATCATTCAGCAGTGCTATTCCAGAACTCACAGTAACAGGCTTTGGAATTTCACACAGTCCCCCAAGGTACACTGCAGTAATCACAGGGGCATTGTTAAATGTATAAGAAGAAAAAGAAAAAAAAAGTCGTAGATAAACATTTTTTAATAAAACAAATTAGTCTGTTTTGGTCTCCCATAGTGATGAGTACCAGGTCCAGTATGATTGAATTTCTGGTGGGAATGCACACTGTCTGGTCATGAGTATTTGATGGCACAGTGGTGCAGCAGTAGTGTTGTCGCCTCACAGCAAGAGGTTCTCCAGTTTGATTCTCGGCTGGGGTGTCTTCTGTTCAGAGTCTGCATATCCTCCCTGCATTCATGTGGGTTTCTTCTGGGTGCTCCAGTCTCCTCCCACATTACAAAGACATATGTCTGAAGTATTTCTACCCGGGCTTCTGCTGAAAATTGGCTTAGTTCCAAGTCAGACTTTCCCAGTTAACAAATGTTAAATAAATACATTTGTGTTAATAGTCCAGGAATAATGCCTGTGAGTATGAGGCAGTGTATGTGGTTAGTCTCCCATGAATAGGTAGGTACTAGGCTATTGGCCCTAGGGCCTGTGTAAGCCTAGCCAAAAAGATACCCTGGCTTTTGCCACTCAAGAAAATTATTTTCCTGTGCCCCTGTCGAGCACAGCCACAGAAATAATCCCTGGGGTGAATTTCCTATCTCCCATCCAATAGGGTATTTGGATTAGTGGTTGGTGCCTCTAGTAGGTCTAGATATGAGCTATGGGAATCTAGGGACATACAGGTGCCCTATAGCTTGCTTTGATATGTTATGGGACTTGGTCCATTTACAGATCATAATAGACAAATTCCAGGTCATCATCCTGTTTAACCAATGTAGAGCTATGATTGTTGCTAATATAGATTGACTCTTCCACCTTTTGCCTCTGTGCAGTTAGTCAAAATGTTCATAGGTTCATAGATGGTTACTAGGCTAATGGCCATAGAGCCCTTACAAGCCTAGCCATATTTATCCTGATTTGCTCCAGTTGTCATTGGTTAGGTGAGCAAAATTCACACAGAAGAGTTTATAGTACTTAATACCAACTGCCTCTGTCCATGCAGGACATGGGTGCCACCCCCAGAGTGAATTTGCGGTTACCTATCCATTGATCCAGGTTTTTTTTGAAGAGGATCAGGGAGGAGCTCCATTTCACGTGAATTGGGAGCTTGTTCCAGAGAAGTGGCAGTCTCGAGGAGGTGTATATGTCTCTTCAGCATGATATGTTCATGTTACAGGCTATGTTAAGATCCCTGGAGTGAATGACCATCATGCAATTTGATTTGTGAATGTGTAGCATTTCCATTAGGGCAGGGTCATAGACTGCCCTGTAGACCAGGCACAGGTCACCCTTTAACAGCCTGTAGGAGACACAGTACAGTGACAGGGCTTTCATTCTTTCTGCCTAGGTCTTGCTTTGGGTGCCGTGTATTTTCTTGATGAGAAACCTCTGGGGTCTTTTTAGCTGGTGCAGGTGTCTGAGGTACATGCAAAAGGGAGCATTGTATTGTTGGTCTGATGAGGGTCAAGTATAATGGAATTATCTTTAGATCTAGCTGCAATGCTCTTTCTTATGAGATGTGCCACATAGAAGACTTTACTTGCCGTTATGGAAACTTGGTGGTTGAAGTTTGGATTGGCATCAACCTGTGTACCCAACTCACGTTCCACTGGGTCTATACTTAGGGGGTGCTATGTATAGTGTAATTAACAGGGAAGTTGGCTTTTCCAAAGGGAATAATGCAGTTTTTTTGCATTTAGCTTTAATCTGTGGCTTTGGCACCAATCATTTGTCTACATTAACCCTTTCTGCAGTATGTTAATCCTTGGGGGATTCAATGATTGCATCACAGGCTGTCTACGTTTGCCTGGACTTATGAGAAATAAATTTGAAAAAGTAAAGGGCCCAGCACAGACCCCTGTGATACACCACTGGTGACTGGTCTTCTGCTAGAGGTGAAGTCACCTACTTTGACAGCATTTGTTCTGTTGGTAAGCCAAATGGCTGTCCATCTAGTGAAGTATGGGTTAATTCCCAGTTGAAAGAGTTTCTGTATAATACCCGAGTGGGGGATTGTGTCAAATGCCTTGGCTAGGTCAAGGTAGGTGGTATGCATTTCTCTCATCCAGGACATTGGTGACTTTCTTGAATGTCAACTATGTTCAACAAGCATGATCTACCTTTAACAAAGCCAAACTGAATTGAGTCTAGAGTTTGGAGATGACCTATATCCTTGTTGATAAAGTCCGTAATGATTCTTTCCATGGGCTTGCAGAAGAGGCCAGTTAGACTTAATGGGTCTTTAGTTTCCAGGGTCGGTTGATGGCCCCCCTTTGCACAGAGGGATTACTGTTGCTGTCCTCCATTCCACTGGAACATAGCCAGTTCTCAGGCTGTGGTTAAAGAGAGAACCAAGTGGGTCTGATAGGTCATGTTTTGGGTTGTTGAAAAGGCAACCTGGGATGTTATTGAAGCCATGTTTTTGGTCTTGGAGATTGCAGATATGACCTGTTCTCTTGAGATAAAAGGCTGAATAATGGTGGCAGGTATTCTTTGGGGTATGACTGGTGGGGACAGTGGAGTGAAGTTTGTGCCAAATCTGTCAGCTACTAGGTTGGCTATTTCCTGCAGTAGAGTATGGGTGGTGCTATCCACTACCAGTTTGGCAAATAGCTGGACATTTCTTTTCAGATTTTGGATGTAGTTAAAGAATGCCTTGTGATTGTCCTTGGCTAGTGATGCTGTTTTACTTCATAATTAGCTTTGGGGGGCTTGACAAAATTTCTGACTTGTTCATTTAAGCTGTAGAGGGAATTCTTCCTCTGCTGAGCCTACTCTCTCTTGTTCTTAGACATTAGTTTCCTCCTCTTGTTTTGTAGCCTGTTTATGTTAGGTTTCCACCAGGGTGGCTTGTTTTTTCGGCAAGACCTACTTTTGATCTGGTCAGGCACAGCCAAATCTATACAGCTGCCTTAGTGGTTATACAGGGCATTGGCATACAGTTCTGCACACAAGTCCATGTTATCTGTGATTGAATGGGCTTTGAAGCTTCTTATACCATCACTTAGTAGGAAGTCATTTGTTTTGGAAAAAATGTTTAAGCTTTTTCCAGCTTGATGGGGTATCAGGCCTTATACTTATGTTGAACAAGACTGATTTATAGTTTGAACTTAGCAGGGTGAGCATCACATGGGGGGAGTGCAGTGCTCCCCCATGTTGATAAATAGTGTCCAGGACATTTAAGCCCCTTATGGGAGTGTTGGCTATCTGTTTCAGAGCATTTCTGTTGACAATGTTCAAGAACCTCTGAGCTAGTATGTTTGTGGTTGTGTATGTTTCCCAGTCGATGGAAGAATAGTCACCATAACCAGGGTGTATGGCTGTATGGCAAGTGATTACAGTAAGTCCAGGTATGTGGTATACTCTTCCTGGTTCATGGCGGAGGACCTATAGCTAGCAGTGATGTGGTAGGATGTTTTGCATATAGTTAATTGCACATGGAGTATCTCAAGAGAGTCTTACTGTTTGACCAGTCTGGAGGTGTACTTTTCCTTAATGAAGATGGATACACTTCCTTCTTTAGTTCTTTCATGCTCAGTTTGTGGTCTGAAAGTGTAGAAGGCATTATATCCCAGCACAGCTGGAGTGCTTTTTGTGACTTTGAACCATGTGTCAGTGACTGCACAGACATCAGCATCTTCCAAGGTGAGGACTGCTTTCAGAGAGTGCAGTTCCCTGTTCAGATTCCTAGTGTTAAGCAGCAGAACCTTGAGTTTATCTAGAGATTATTTTATGTCAGGAGGCTGGTTGTGTTGACACTGCCTCAAAAAATAGAGCACGGTAGGGGTGGCTAATCCATTTTCAAGTATCTGAAAGCCTAGAGGAGACAAGTACAGACCATCTTTGGTAAAGCAATGTGGTCTGTTGAGCATGTCTTCCCAGGCTGATAGATATTGGATCCCCTTGAACTGACAGCAGAAGCTATGCCAATTGTTAGTGAATCATGTTTTGTTTGTATTGTGGCATTATCATTGGTAAAGGTAGTATGCTGCTTATTGCTAGGCTAATACCTGCCTGGGGGGCACAGTCTGACAGCTTGGTCATGTCTCACTTCATATAGTCCGTAGAAGTACATCTCAAGTCAGTCACCCCCACATAGACTATGACATTGTCATAACTTGAGTGACTTGAATGCTTGCTTGACTTGATGGATCCTGGCACCTGACAGGCAGCTAACAGTAACTCTCTCCTTATCCAGCCTTGTGAGGGGAAAATCTGTGCGTCTCACTATGGAGTCACCTTTGACCAGTACATTAGGTTTTGAGGTATTATGCCTTATGGGCTTATTTATTGAGACACTGGTATGCGTGTTATGTGTTGTGGTTGCTTTTTGCATTGCTGTGTGTGCAAGTAGTTTCCATTTGGGAGGTCTCTGGTCTTTTGATAAGCTTCTAGCAAGTATTTGTGCATATGTGAGTCTGTGTTGTGACCTTATTTCATATGGGAGGCGATGTGTGTGTGCTGACAACCTGTTTGGTGTCTGATTTGTCATTATGCAAGATTATTGCCTCTAATTTCATAGTGTAATTACATCTCTCACATAGAATATTTGTTTTAGGAATAAGTGGATGTCAGTGTACATGAGACAATTGCTACATTGCCTCAGGATGCCCATGTCAATCAGGCTGGTTGGAGAGATGATGGAAAACTCCCCGTCCATTATACAGGTTCTTTTTGTATGTTTTACTAGGGAAAAGAGTGCACTAATTCAACCAGATTTTGCTCTAAGATTACCAGAGGGCTTATACTTGTGTAGGCTAGGGATGATCAATATGTCAGTGCTGCTCAGTGAGTAATTGAGTTGCTCCTAGAGCAGCAGAGAAGCTTCAGAAGATTTCACTGATGGCTATCAAAGGAAAACACTGTGCTTCAAGGCTTTTACTTTTATACAGGGCACTGCTAACCCCTGGTGCAAAGCACAGCAACGCACACAAGTAAGTCTTAAATAAGCTGAAATAAGCACTTAAGTCTAGTTACCGATAGGAAAACACAATGAACCTTCCTCCATCAATCCCCAACTCAGATGGGGCTTGATTACACACTTCTGCCACAAGGGTGCAGGGAAGCCTTCTTAATGTAAGATGGCTAGTTTAGTGCTCAAGTGTAATAATGAATCTAGTCTATGCTATTTAAGGCAACAGTAACAATTCAAACCATGTGCTATGGGACAAGAACAGCTTATTAAAATGTATATTAGTTTCAGTTTATTAATGATGTTAAAAAGCAAATATAATGTGTATGCAGGGCTGGGAAAATACAGCTTCATAAGCTACAGTACTGTTGTTTTTTTTTAACTGCATTCTTTTAGTATGTAATAAGAGAATAGTACATGTTGCATGAAGTGAGACATATAGTTATACAAAACGGAATTTGTTAGCCTGACTCCTCCAAGCTAAGAGTACGTTGTTGCTAGAGCAGGTTTGAAACATCCAAGGTCAGAAACAAGACCCTTTGGAAGCAGGTGAATCACGTATAGGAAGGTGTTCACATGAAGTCTAGGGTGAAAATCACGAAGGATGAGAACATTTGCAAAGTTTTCTATAGGACACAGTCATTATAACGTCATAAAATTGCATGAGCAGTTTGATAGGAAAAATGTATAAAAAATGTGTTTTGTCTCTGTTCAGAGAGACTATTTTGATATCTACTTTGAAGACCATCTCCCAGTGCTGTAAAAATAAAATTTTTGTTTGCACACCCTGAAGTGTTGTTACTGACTAAAGGCATATAAGGTAAATTCTTAATATTATTTATTTATGACTTTAACAATTTGGTGCCGTGACTCGGATCTGAACTTTGGTATTGCTGCAGAGCCATTCTGGAATAGGGCCCATCACAGATTTTCTGTGAATTCCACACTGCTTTGTATGGAATAGCTATTTAGGGAATGCAAACATACTAGCCTTGGCAGGGAAATGGTTTTATAAGGGGAAAAAGGGTTGTGTTTTTTTTTCTAGACAATTTTGTATGTATGACTGTTTCAGTTTGAGTGGTTGTAAGATATACAAGTAATAGTGGGAGGGCCCCACAGTAAATGAGTATAGTAAATGTATGTGCACATACAGTAAAAGACAAATTAACACAAGGAGGTGCTTTATGTCGAGGGTGGTACCCTCAGGATTGAAAGGTAAGAAGTATGAAAGATGTTTATTCTGTCAATGTATGAATGTAGGAGAGAAAGAAAAGAAAAAGTTAAAAGCTAAAAATAAAGTTAAAATAAGTTCACGAGCCCACTGCATGATTGGGATGTAGGCTATATACTGTTAAAACAAATTCATGAGCCTACTGCATGATAGATAGAGGTATGCGTTGTTAAAATAAATTAATGAGCCCGAAAGCATGTTGGGACTTAACAGTGTGATTGTGTAAAAGTACCCTCAGAGGCTCCAAAAGAGAGGTCAATTCTGGATACAGTACCTATCCGCCCTGTTATCCCGACTGCAATGCTGGAGCTGTAACTTTTGAGCTCGTGTAGGGACAAAAGCAAGGGGGGTGCTGTGGGAAAAGGCTGATCGAAACCTCTCCTCTGTTGCTGCACAGTGACAGACTTCCTACCCTTACCTCCCTGTATGGTGTGTGGATGACTACAGTTATTTTCTGTCTTTGAAATTGCCAGAATCCAGGAGTTTTAAGGTAAGCCTAACATTTTTATTACTGATTTATAAAATAAGAAAAATGGGAGCAAAGATAAGCAAGTAAGGTCAAATCCCTGAAAAGGGAACATCTGCATATTTTATGTATTTTAATTATAGGAAGGAAAGTTGTAAATATTTGTATGATTGGTTTCAGCTTACTAAGCATTGTGCTGGTGGAGTATTTCCATTAAATGGAACTTATGATAAGACTAAACTGCTGACATTAAAAGGCATTTTGGGAAAAAAAGCAAAGCAAAGTAAGTGGGGAATAAATGACAGCATTTTAGTAAATCACTTAAAAGGATAAAGGAGTCAGCATTAAGAAGGTTGCAGGATGTTAATAAGAAATTGTTTCAACAAAAGAGATTAAAAAGGCAGTACAGATCAGTAAAAAGGGATCCCTTTATCCTGTCTTAGCAGGTTTGGAACAAACTGAAAATGGCCAAAAAGCAGAAACGTCTAAAGAGGATAATAATCCTCCAGTGGCTACTGCACCCCACCCTCATATGTACCGGTACAGGTGACTCCTGTACAAGATTCTGCTGTTTCTCAGACCTCTGTATTTTTTTGAGCACAAGGTCAGTAGGGTACTGTTACATCTCAACTTAGTTCTGCTGTTAGCTCTCATCTTTAGAACAGCATCTGCAGTTAATGTTTTTTTCTTCCTATCATTCTCAACAAGCTTCTACATTTCCAACAGGAGCACTAGTGTTTGATATTCCTGTAGCTCATCACAATCGCTCACACGATAGGGTAGGACAAGAGGCTATTGCCTCTGCAGAAGATTTTCTTGGCACCTTTAAAAAAGAAAAAAATGGGGGAGGGCTAATGCTGATTTGCATACCATGTCTAAATGTTTTCTAACTAAAACAAGAAGGAAAAAAAAAAAAACATCCATAAAGGTTTAAGGAGGAATCAAAAAAAAAAAAAAAAACTATTACAACCTACTTTGACAGATTTAAACCAGATGCTTCGGAACATTACTCCACTGAAATAAAAACATGGTTACTTAAAAAGGCTAAAATAAATTTTATTCCCACAGGAAATGCACTAATAAATAAAAGGATAGCACTGGTAAATTACAAAAGTGTGTCAGGCATGTAGGCAAAATAAAGAGAAAGCCGTTGCAGATTATTTGAGTTATCTTAAAGCAGTGTTTGCTAAATATTTAGAAATGCCAGATCCAAATGAACAAGCTAAACCAGCTGTTGCAGCTGCCTTCGTGCAGGGTTTTCAAACCCTGTACAAAAATCAAATGAAACAACTGCTTATAGACTGGCAGGAAAAAGACTTAAAGTCCATATTAAGTGTTGCAAATCACTGTACTGACTACGGCAAGGTAATAAAACAAAAATAAATCTTAATCCCTTTGCTGCCACTAAAAGACCCTATGTCCCTATGTTAAAGTAAAAATAAATGCAAAGCCAGTTCTATTCTTGGTAAAACTGGCAGCACTAGGTTTGCATTAAAAGTTACTTCAGACAGTTAAATACCAGTATAAAAACAAAGTAAAGGCAGTTGGTGTAACAAATGCCACTGTTACGTATCCTGTTTCAGAACCCATCCCCATTTCTTTAGGTTCGAGTGAAGAAAAACATTTTCTTTTGAGTACTACTGCACCAGTAAACCTACTAGGAAGAGATTTGTTATGTAAGCTGGGTTGTACTATTTACTGTACCCCAGATGGGGTGTATCTAAATGTTCCAACAGAATCAAAGGGGGAAGTATTGGCAGTTTTAGCAGAAGCTGAAGAACAGCCTGCTGTAAGCATACAGGCAAATAAAGAGTTACAACAGCAGGTACCTGTCAACTTGTGGGCTAAGCATGCAAATGAAGTAGGTGTACTGAAATCAGCAAAACCAGTAAAAATAAAATTAAATCCATCAAAACCTCACCCCAGAGTTCCACAATATCCACTAAAGCCAGAAACATAGCAGGGAATCAAACCTGTAATTCAGTCTCTAATACATCAAGAAATTATATAATAATACTAGCTAAAAGCCCTTGTAATACTCCTATTTTTCAAGTGAAAAATCCAGGAAAGGATACTTTGTACAAGACTTAAGGGCTGTAAAGTAATGAAGTACTACCTACTTTTCCTGTTCCAAATCCAAGAACAATACTGAGTTCCATACCACCTACAGCTAATTACTTTTCTGTGATAGATTTTATGTTCAGCATTCTTTTCTATACCAATTCACCCTGCCAGTCAGTTTCTGTTTGATTTTATGAATCAGGGACAGCAATATACCTGGACACTGCTGCCACAAGGATATACTGAATCTTCTTAATTATTTTCTCAAATTCTACAAAAGATTTGGAGAATGTGACATTTCCGAGTGGGTCTGTCTTAGTACTATATGTAAATGATTTACTGATAGCACCAAATTCCTTTCAGCAATGTTAATAGAATACCTTGCATCTCCTGACTACCCTTGCAGGAAATACCTTGCATCTTCTGACTATCCTTGCAAAAAAAGGACACAGTGTCAACAAAAAAAATTACAGCTATGGTTACCTCAGATACGTTATCTTGGTCATTTAATATCTCAGAATAGGATCTTACAGTAGCTATCCGTCACTCTAAGTCATCTTTATTACTTAAAATAAAACTCATCCTTCTTGACTGCATGTCTAACTAGATAAGAACTTACACTTCTTTCTGATCCATCTATTTCTCTGATCTCCTGTTCTGTTCTAAATCCTGCATCTCTGTTGCCTACTGCTGAGCATGGTGAATAGCATGATGGTGTGTGTGTAACTAACTATTTGCTTTCTCCTAGGGAGGACATAAAGGACACTCCTATACCCAATGATGACATGCATCTGTTTGTGAGTGGTTCCTGTTGAAGAGATCAAACAGGAAAGTTGATCTCGGGAACAGCAGTCTGCACTAAAGAAACAATATTGTTGCAACAAAGATTAGAGGGTGTTCACTCTGCTCAAATAGCTGAGCTAGTGGCTTTTCAAAAAGCCTGTGAGTTAGCCAAAGACAAGGTGGCCAATATTTTTATAGACAGCTGTTATGCTTTCGGGGTGGTACATGCCTTTGGGCAACTTTGGAGAACGAGAGGGTTTTTAACCTCTTCAGAAAATCAAATAAAAAATTCAGGGTACATAAAATTATTGTCAGATACACTTTTGTTACCTATAAAGCTGTCTGTAATCAAATGTTGTGCCCATCAAAAGGGAATAGATGCTGTAACAAAGGGCAATAATTTGGCAGATCAAGCTGCTAAACAAGCAGTAGAAAATTGTTGTAAACATCTTTGCATGTTGACAGCAACAAACTACAACAGCAATAATGTGTTTGATTTTGAAATGTTGTCAGCCTTTCAAGCTAAAGCATCACAGGGAGAAGTTCTGAGGTTGCTCAAAGATGAATGTAGAAAATCCTCTGATGGCATATGGTGACATCAGGATGGCCGACTGGTGGTGCCTGCCTCTTTGCTACCTTACCTGGTAAGGGCATATCATCTACCAGCCCATACAGGTAAGACAGCTTTATTTAATCAAATTACCCAAAGTTGGTATGCCCCTCATGTCTCCTCTTCGATACTTCAGTATGTATGAAATTATAGTGTATGATTAAAATATAATGTAAGTAAACATTCCAGCAATAAGGTTGCATGTTTACCTCCATCTTGGGGACCTTTTGTTAACATATACAGCTGGACTTCATCCAGATGCCTAAGACTAATCATTTACAATTTATTTTGGTGGTAGTGTATGGTAAAAGCTTACCCATGTCACAAAGCTGATGTAGTCACAGTTATAAAAAAAAAAGTATTATTTGATTATATACCGAGATTTGATATACCCAGCATTGTTAACAGTGACCAGGAAACTCATTTTAATAATAATCTGTTGAGTTATGTAAAGCTTTTAATACTAAGTTAAGTCTTCACTGTCCCAACCATCTCCAGTCATCTGGATTAGTGGAAAGGGTAAACAGGACCCTTAAAATAAAATTTCAAAGATTTGTGCTGAAACCAACTTAAAGTGGCCCAAAGCCCTTCCCCTTGCATTAATGAGTATGAGGGCCTCACTGAATGCCACCAGGAAATTGAGTCCATATGAGATATTAATGAAAAGAACCATGGTCCTTCCAGCTACCCCTCCAGTGAAAAATGCTGATTTAACTTTGTCAGATGATGCTCTGATTTGTTATTGTAGGAGACTCCTCAAAATTTTGCAGCAATATCATCAAACAGTAAAAGCAGCATTACCAAAGCCTCCTGACCAACCCTGTCATCAACTACAACCAGCTGATTAGGTCTACATAAAAATTTTTTCCAGAGGAAAAACTGCCTCAGTCTGAGGTGGAAGGGGCCTTTTCAGGTCCTGTTAATGATTGCAGTTCGCTGTGCAGGACTATCAACGTGGATCCATTCATCTCATTGCAAGAAGGCCTGCCATGTGGGGATCCCAGATGAATCATTGCAGCCAACAGAGGGAGATCAAGGTGTGACAGATAAATCATCTACCCAGTGAGAAGCTCAACTTCAGTAGCAGTCCATGATAAATCCAGTGACAACAGGTACTTTTGCTTTGTTTCTGCTGCTGTTCCCTTCTATAAACTGGTTGAGAGAAAACAGTTTCATGCTGGTCCTTCGGCAATATGCTAAAAATCTAAACAAAACAAACTGCTGAATATGTTTGCATGTACCTCATTACTTTAAGGCAGGGATTCCAATGATTCCTATCCCTGCATCACAGGTGTCATTTGAAAAGGACCTTAATGACATCAGCTTAACCTGGCGCAATGTAACTGATTTTTTAAAGGTTGTGTTTCTTCAACTTGCAACCACACATCATGGAGACGCATGTTATGCCAGAAATGGGACTGTACCAGTAGGGAAAATCAAATGTAATGACACCAGGTATAAAAGTTTGTTAAACTCTTTGCACTTAAAAAGCTATGACTGGGGGCTTGGCATGGGCATGATAAGTGACTGTTACTACATCTGTGGTAATCGTGCCTACCCCTGGTTGCCTACAGACTGGTCTGGATGTTGCTTTGTAGGCTATATTACTCCTGCTAGTCAACATTTCGAACACCCACCAGCAGGTAGACTGAGAAATAAGTGAGTAATCCACTGGACTGAGCAAGTATTTTCAATTTTTAATCCTGGGTATGGAGTGGAAAGGACAATGCTTGAAATCACCATACTTGCCCAAATTCTACAGGGGGTGGCCAACAAAACTTCACATCACATCAGGATGGCAAATTAAAAAATGACTGAAATGCAAACTGGGGTGTTACAAAATCAAATGGCACTTCATGTAATGCTTGCTGCAAAGGGGGGGGGGGGTCATGTGCCCTTATTGCTGTTCATATATTAGTGACTATCATGATAAACCAAAAAAACTGTCAAACTTCACGGAACAAAGGGCAGTATTTTTGGTAACCTGGAAACTAGCATAATCCAGGGTATCATCATTGTACTTTTTATTATATTTGTGATCATGTTGGTATTTTCTATTCTAAAGGCAGTGATTACAAGATGTTTAACCTCACCTGCACGTAAAATGCCACTGCATGCACAAATCAATGACAGTTTTATTTTGACAAAAAAAATGATGACTACTATGATGCTGAGGAGTATTTTATCAAGTTAAGAAAAATAAAAAATATAATTATATGTATGGTATGACACTGATAGTGTCAGATGGAGAAAACTGTTACGGGACAAGACCAGCATATTAAAATGTATATTAATTTCAGTTTATTAATGATGCTATAATATGATTGTTAAAAAGCAAATATAATTTGTATGCAGGGCTGGGAAAAATATAGCTTCATAAGCTGCAGTATTGCTGTTTTTTTTAACTGCATTCTTTTAGTATGTAATAAGAGAGAATAGTACATGTTGCATGAAGTGAGGCATTTAGTTATACAAAAAGGAATTTGTTAGCCTGACTCCTCCAGGCTAAGAGTGCGTTGTTGCTAGAGCAGGTTTGAAACATCTAAGGTCAGAGCAAGACCCTTTGGAAGCAGGTGAATCATATATAGGAAGGTGTTCACGTGAAGTCTAAGGTGAAAATCATGAGGGATGAGAACATTTGCAAAGTTTTCTATAGGACACAGTCATTATAACGTCATGAAATTGTATGAGCAGTTAAGAAAAATGTATAAAAAATGTGGTTTATCTCTGTTCAGAGAGACTATTTTGACATCTGCTATGAAGACCGTCTCCCACCGCTGTAAAAATAAAATTTCTGTTTGCACATCCTGAAGTGTTGTTCCTGACTAAAGGCATATAAGGTAAATTCTTAATGTTATTTATTTATGACTTTAACACGTCTCAGTACTAGCACTGATGTCTATAAGCTCCAGCATGAGGAGAGCTTGTAGAGTGTAGAGTTTCTTTCTTAGGCTCCTAACATTGCGCAGTAACTTTAGGTTTCTTTGGGTTTTATTTGCTATGTTGGTAGGTTTGTCAATTTGGCATTGCCTAAAAAAGGCTGTAAGGGGGTGGATAAAGTTTTAGCCAATATTTGGAAGCCTAGGGGGGAGACAGGTGCAGACTATCCTTTGCAAAGCAATGTGGTCTGTTAACCGTGTCCTGACATGCTGACAAATATTAACTCCTATGGAAAGACATCAGAAACTAAGCCAATTATTCAGTCATCTTTTTTCATACTATGGTATCATCCTTGGTGAATATAGAATGCTGCTCAATGCAAGGCACATACCTGCCTGACACAGACATTCAGAGGGATCAAAAATGTTTTTCTTCATATATCCAGGGAGGTACTTCTCTGGTCATTAACTCCCGCATGGACTATGATAGAATCATACTGGTATCTGTGGTATAATGACTTGAGTGTGTGCATAACTTGGCAGATCCTGGCTCCAAATAACTAACCAATGTCCTTCTGTATCATTGTTGCAGTATTTTACATAGGAGTCTCCTGCCCAGGGTTGCCCATTGCTTGGCCAGTATGCAAAAGAATAAAAGATCTTGTGTGTGCCATACATCACATTTATGCTCCCCGACAGAACATAGGGCATAAAAGGGATGCACAGACACAACTATCCTGAACTCCTTTGCCGCCAGTTTGAATAACATTTTTGCCATTTGGTGTACTGAATATTTAGCAACACCAGATAAGTGCCTTGTTGGGGTTCCTTTTTTCTACTTTTCTTGGTCTTGTATTCATTTTACTACCATTAGTTCATATTGTCCAAGAAGGGAAAATGTCAGTATGTGAGGCAGATTCCCCATAAGGATTGTCATGAACAGTCTTTTTTTTTTGTTTGGGTGCATCCCACAACCATACCTCTTGTAGTATCTGTAAGGCATTTGTGCCTAAGACACTCAGAAGCTGTTTGCCTTCCCTGTCTATTTATCTTAAAACTAATGCCTTAAAGAGTTAGCCCAGGGTACTATGGCAGAATCCTTTAGCCCAGGGTACTATGGCAGAATCCTTTAACCCTGAGATACTCCTGCTAGGTAAGAAGGCCAAAAAGTCTCATCTGGATTCTTTAGCTGTCCAGCCTCCACTGGATGTCCCTCTAGAAGTAGGTAGTAGCTCTGAAGGTTGTTCAGCATCTACATCGGATTCCTCTGCCACGACCCTATTGGAGGACACCATGGATCTGTCTTTTCATATGTCCTCTGAGTTTTGCAGATGTCTGCTGTGGACATTGATGGAGAACTGTAGTTGATTATCTCAGATGGTCCTAGAGGGATTCCACAAATGTTGGTCTGAGAGGAAGCTCTAGATTCTTTTATTGAATCTTGCCAATGGTCAAAGCCTCCTGTATTTGTTAGGGCTGATGTCCCTTCGAAGAAAAGAGTACAACTAAGGCATGTTTATATCTGTCCTAAAGATCTCCAAGGGGAATGGCAAGAGTTTATTCGGGGCTTGTTTTCTGCCTTAATGGCTTAAAGCCTTCTCAAGGGTTTTGGTACTTGCTCCTCCTTGGATCTCTACCCCATCTAAATGGCTTAGGCAACCAGATTCCTTGGATGAGGATTCAGTGTCTGGTGAGGGTTTTTTGTCTGGTTTTTCACAGATGCCTTTGCCTTTCACTTTTGTTTCTGATGAAAAGGAAGCTGTTAGCCCTGAGTCTTCTTTTGAGGAATTGTCCTTTGGGGACACAACTGCTAGGACGATGGAATTCTTTAAGCGGGAGTCTTAAGTGTCTGATATTCATGAAGATATGAGTTGCTTCTGGTGGATATTCCTAAACCATTGGCAGTTCATCCTGTGTTGGCTACCTTGTTAGATACTTTCATTGCTGCTTCCAAGTCTCCTGATTCTCCACATCCTGTTCCTAAGAAACCTGATGGGTTCTATAAGGTTCCTGAGGATTGCCAATTTTTATTTAAATGACCTTCTGCTCATCCTCCTGTGGTGTCAGTCTCTCCTGACAAACCTAAACTTTTGCCCTCTTCCAAACTTTTGTTTTCTGATTAAGATAGTAGGGCAACAGAGAGGATTGGTAAGAAAGTTTACACTGCTTCTACTTTGGCCTTTATGGCTATTAATTTTGCTAGAACCACATGGCAAGGTATGCTCTGTCCTTGACTGCTCAGACTTGTCAAGTTATCTCTGATCTCCCTGATTCTAATGGCAAATCCTCGGCTTTATCTTTTTTAGGTTCTGCTTCTCAGGTGGCTCACAACCCTATTAAGTGTAGCTATGATGCTACTAATGCCTCTTATAATGCTGCAGCTTTTGAGTCTGTCATGAGGTGTTGTTCTTGGCTTTGTCTCCAGTCTCTACCTGAGGACATGAAGGCCAAGTTGCTGGATGCTACTTTGGATAATAAATATATTTTTGGGACTGCTGCTGCTGACATGTTTGCCTCTTCAAGAGAAATGCAAAGTCTTGCAGGACTTTAAACATATTTTTGTCTCTCCTGTCCCTAAGTTCCAGAGGAATTATCCTTCTAGGTCTGCTTTTGTTCGCAGGCAACCCCTCCAGGCCTCCAAGGTCAGGAAGAGTGGGAGATGGGCCCCCTCTATTAAGGCTTCTCAGATTTCTGTGGCTCAGAAGCCTTCTTTATCTGATAAGCCTGTTCTCTTTGACAATTGGCCCCCCTCTTCTTTTAGACCAGGTTCCTTTGTCCCTTCGGCTTTCCCTTTATCTTCCCAATTGGCACCTCATCACTTCAGACGAGTGGGTCCTTTCTATCATCTGTATGGGTTACTTCATGGTATGGAAATCTCTCCCTACTTTTTCAGGGATTTCTCAACCTCCTCTAGAGCAGCTTCCTCATTTGCCAGAATTGCTAGGATCCCTGGTGAACCAAGGAACCATTCAACTTGTCCCCCTTTACCAAGTGGGAAGAAGTTTTCATTCCAGGGTGTTCCTAGTGTCTCAAAAGGAGTGCACTTGACCTATTTTTGATCTCTCCCAGCTCAACACCTTTCTTGAGATCCCTTCTTTTTGAATGTTTACTCTTCAAACTCTGTTTCCTTTTTTATTACCCCATGCCTTTCTTGTGTCCTTGGATCTGAAAAATGCTTACCCTCATATCCTTATTCACCCTCTTTTCAGGAGGTTTTTGTTTCTCTGTGTCTTCCTCTCATTTTCAGTTCTCTACTTTGTCCTTTGGCCTCTCTACTTCCCAAGGGTTTTCACAAAATGCCTAGCTCCTGTGACTGCCTTCTGCAGGCTCCAAGGCATTCAGATTTTTCCTTATCTAGATGACTTGTTGCTTCAGCCACCTTCTCCCATTTGATTTTTACAAGATCTGCAGTTCATCATCCCTCTTCTTCAAAGTCTGGGGTTTACTATCAACTTCCAAAAGTCTGTTATGACTCCCTCATACGATCATGTTATCTGGGATGCAGGATTCAGACAGTGCCAATGTTGACCTCTCTTCTGCCTCCAAAGGTATTGTTATCGACAGCCTTTTTTCAGTCTTATCTTCCTCTGACTGCCATGCCAGTCAGGTAGTGTATTCAGGCCCTGGAATTCATGGCCTCTTCTATTCCAGTGCTTCCTCTTCCCAGACTGCATATGCATAAACTTCAGTGATCCCTCAAGTCATTTTGGCTGCAGCACTATCATCCTCTAGATTTTAGTGCACCTCTCCGTCCCTGTGTCAAGAAGGAATTCAAGTGGTGGATTCAGCAGTTCGCTCTCAGCCCAGACTGGCCCTTTCATTTTCAAGTCCCTTCCCAAGCATTGTTCATAGATGCCTCAGACATGGGGTGGAGGCTTCTCTTGAGGGTCTTTGTTTTCCCCATCAGAATTCAGATCATGTCAACATCAAAGAGATGAGAGCTCTGATTCTGGCCAGTCAGGCTTTTCCACCTCATGTTCTCTCCAGGCATGTTGTATATAGACAACACTACATTGATGGGGCATGTCAACAAACAGGGGGCACAAAATCTTATCTCCTCTGCAGGATGGCTGTTCAGACTTGGGAAGTGGCTCTCAGTTATCAGTTAACTCTTCAGGCAGTATACATTCCTTCAGAGCACAGTCTAGTGGTAGACTCTGAGCAGGTCCAAAACAACAGCTCATGAATTGATGCTTCACAGAGACATCTTTTTGAACATTGTCCATCAATGGGATATTTCTAAGGTAGATATTTTTGCCTCTGTACAGGCAGCTTCCTGTCTTCTGTTCCAGAGTTCTACATCCTCTGGCATGGAAGACAGATGCCCTTTCCTTCCCATGGAAGGGGATTTTTCTTTATGCTTTCCCTCCTTTTCCACTACTTCCAAGAGTCCTGTAGAAGATTCAGCTGGATTCTCAAAATCTTGCTAGTGACTCCCTTTTGGCCAAGACCACACTGGTTCCCCGTCTTAATGCATCTGGCCATGGGTAATCATCACAAGTTACCTTACCAGTTGAATCTCCTAATGCAGAACAAGGGGTTTCTCATCCATTCCAACTTGTACTCTGCAGCTTACACAGTGGGTGATAGGGTTTTGATCCCTTTGAAGCTCCTCTTTTTTTGAGGTTGTGCTCAGGGTTTTACAGGAGGCAAGGAACCCTCAACCAGAAAATCTTATATGTTCAAATGGAAAAGATTTTCGGTCTGGCCCCACGCTGACAACCAGGACCCTTTTTCAGTGAAGGTCCCTCTGGTCCTCTCTTATTTGTGAGTTGCTCCAGTCTGGCTTGGCCTGTTGTCAGCCATTTCTGCTGGTCTGTCCTTGAATCCTCCTCTGACTTCTGTTTTTGAGGTCAAACAATTTCTTAAAAGCATCCTGCATATTAGGCCTCCAAGAAAACCTATTCCTCCTCCTTGGGACCTTAATTTTGTTTTGGAAAAATTGGCTCGGGCTCCTTTTGAGACTGCAGATTCTGCTTCTTTGCAACATTTTAACTGGAAGACTGTTTTGTTGCTGGCTTGTAGGGTTTCTGAGCTTCAGGCCCTTATGACCATTACTCTCTTTTTTGTTTTTTTTCAGGGACAGGGTGAACCTTCATATTCATTTTTTTTTATGCCCATAGTAGTAAATGAGTTGTCCTTGAATCAATCGGTACAAATCTTTTTCCTTTTTCCCTACTTGCTAGTCAGAGGGTCCAGCTCAGGTACTATTTGGATAAAACTAGGACTATTCATGAGTCTGATCAGCTTTTTGTTTCCTTTCATCCCAGGTCTTTGGGTTAGGCTGTTTTTATGCAAAGCATCTCCTCCTGGATATCTAAGGCCATTTCCTTTTGTTCTTTTCATGGCAAATCTCTGTCTACTTCTGTTAGAGCTCATTCTACTAGGGCTGTTGCCTCTTCTAGTGCCTTTTTCAAGGGTTTGGACACCAATTCCATCCTTGAAGCTGTTACTTGGTCTTCTGTCCATACCTTTACTAAGCATTATAAGTTGGGTATGGTTTCTAGGGCTAGAGCAAGTTTTGATGAAACCATTTTATGTGGGTTTATTGAGAGCTCTTCTCAGCGTTTCACCTCCCATTCTGTTTCTTGAGCTTTTTTACTCTCATCTCTGTTTATAATAGTGCAACAGTAATGTAGAATGACATAGCAAAGTTATGTACATTTTTACTATAACAGTAGATGTCCTTCTCTTCACTGTTGCAGTATTCGCTTCCTCCCTCCAACCCCCTCATTTGTTTTGCATTTTTTCCTTCTGGATGTGCATGGATTCCTTTGTCCTATGGAGACTATTCTCTTCTGTGGCACTTCAGTTCTGGGTAGTTGTGCCCCTACGTCCCTTTTATGCCTTACATTCTCTGTGTGGGGAGACATAAATGTGAAATAAAGTGCATATAAGATCTTTTAGGCTTTTGCATATTGGACAAATGTCAGGTTGCCCTGGGTGGGAGATCCCTCCTATGTAGAATACTGCAACACTGACGAGAAGGACATCTAAGGTAAGATTTTACACAACTGTACTTTATCTTCTCCTTGTTCAGTCTGGTGAGTGGGAAATCTGTGCATCATTCAATGGAGTCCCCTATGACAACAGTCCTGGGTAATATGTTGACTTGCCCTATGGGCTTTGCTGTTGGGGCTGTAGTTGGTTTAGGAGTGTGTGGTTGATGTTGCTTTTGGTGAGTGCTTTTGTGATTGCTGAGATATGCTTTACCAGTTATAGGCTTAGGAGACCTTTGAGGTTTGGGGGGATTTCTTTTTAGTTTCCCAGCACAGGATGGTCTATGTGTGTGGTGGACATTGTGTGGAGGATGTAGTGTTTATGTTCTTTGGAATTTTGTTTGTATGCAAGATGTTTGCCTCCAGTAAAATTGTGTATGTGCTTCTCTCACATACTGTTTTTTTAAGGATTAAATGGTTGTCTGCCAACATGAGACAATTGCGACATTGTCTCAGGATGCTCATAGCTGCCAAGCTGGCCATGGAGACATTTGGAAATTGCAATTCTATGTTGTCCAGACCTGTATTTGGATGGGCTACTATATGTGGTGGAATTGGTTATACTGAGGTCTCCTTTGGTGGTCTCTGGGGTTTGACACTGCACTAGGTTAGATTGCACTGATATTTGATAGTAGTTTTGTTTAATATATAAACTAGCTGTTCTAAATTTGTCTGCCCATATTGGCTTTGGTGTAGCCATACTAAGTTACAGGTTTCAGTTGTAAGGGAAGTTTTATAGATAAAATTTACTTTCTGGGTGTTTGTGTCTGTACATGATACTGTTAACCTCTTGATGTAATAAGACCAAAAAAGATTGCTTGCAAGTGTAATGCTACAACAAAACTTAAACTACCTTCACAAGGCAGTTTCAAGTATTGGGGACCTTTAGAATGATTTAAAGGCAAAATCAACACATAAAGCAAAAATAAAGCAGTAGCACTCTTAACAGTTAACTGAAGTGCAAAACAATAAAAATAAATCTATTTATTTGCGAAGGGTGGAGCTGGATTAACTCAGGACCCCCATCAGAGAGTGGCTAGGGTGCCAAGTAGATGGGAGATGTGGGGAAAATAGGAGACAATTTGTAGCAAGAGAGCTTTACTCAAGTGTAATAATGGTTTGTTGGGTGGACACTTAGTATTATGGATAGATGGAAACAATAGGTAGGAAAGTACATAAGTAGGTTACACAACAGACAATAGCAATGAAAGAGGGGAGGTGGGACTGTGGAAGTCAGATTACCACAAGTGTAGGAAGTCATAGAGACAGCTTTTCAAAACTGGGATGTTTGGAGAAAAATCCAAACTGGAGGTCAAGACATGTGCTTAGAATTATAGTAACTTTTTAGTAACTCGTTGGGGTGGACACTCAAAGAACAGTCAGTGCACCACAAGTACACATATGACACAGTCATAGTACATGCAGGAGTAAATGACTTGAGATGTCCCTCCCTGGACTTTATGAAGAGTGACATGATAGACATCTTGGAATATATGAACCTAGCCTTGAGCAGCATTCTACTATCACCAAGAATGATGCTGTGATATGAGCAAAAGATTATTGACATCAAAAATTGGCTTAACTTGTGTCATTCAAAGGGAGTACAAATGTGTGTGTGTTTGTGTGTATGTGTGTGGGTGTGTATATATGTCTGTGGTCCCAACAAAGCCCCTGTCCCTCCGAGAAACTGTGCTTGCCACTTAAGTCATTGCATTGAATTGTCTTGTTCACTTATCTGTTACTAAGCCATCATATACACAAATTATAAGTAAGAAAGCTTAGAGAAGAGATTAATTTGTTCTCTATACTGTGCATGTTTGACTAATTGAATAAGGCTACTATGAATTATATTGCAGCACTAGTTTTATTTGTTTTAGTACTGGCTTCCTGCCTATTGTATACAAGCTGTGTAATGCTGCTGTTGGCCTGTAATTACAATCTGGTAGATGTAACACAGCTGTTGGCCTGTAATTACCAGTTGGTAAATGTACATGTACCTAATGTCTTTACTGTGCTAAGACTAGGAACAAGCAGATGCACACACTGGTCTTCTTAGTCCTTGTGTCCTACCTGTACTGTCCTGCTTGTGTTTGTCTTTAATGAAACAAAATGGACTTCCAGGCACTTGTATTATATTCTGCCAGTGTGTAGACCCTCGGATGTTACCCGTTTGACTTTTTTGTTGGATAGTACTGTCACTAATCTTTAACTGCTTGATTCATTTGATTTATGTTGAAACCTAGCACTGTGTATTAACTGCTGAAAAATGCTGAAATCTTGTCTGTTTTATTAACTGCTGCATGTTTTATTGTTTTGCTGTACAACTGGAAGGCATAAGCTGTTTATATTGGGTATTGGCAACTGCATTCTCCCTTCTGCTTATTCCAGCTTGACTAAACACTAGCATCCCTTGACCTTGCTATGTTCTGTATTCTCTCTTCCTTTTGCCTACTCCAAATTTTTGAGTAAGCTTGCTTCTCTTGACCATTCTGATTTTACCTGTGTGCTTTCTCCCCTCCCAGTGCCTACTTAAAGGCCCCTTTCTTCAAATCTGTGCTTTAATAACTGCTGCTTTCTTGTTTACTGTTAATGCTGTACAATTAGAAGGTATAATCCATTTATATTGTAGAATTTCTGCATGTAGTATTTGGATACTGGCAAGTGCATTCTCTCTTCCTTCTGCTTATTCCAGCTTGGCTAAATGCTAGCGTCCCTTGACCTTACTATATTTTGTGTTCTTACTTTTGCATTCTCCAAATGTTCGAGTAAATACATGCTTCTTTTGATCATTCTTCTATTACTTGTGTGTTTCCCCTCCTCCCAGTACCTATTTAAAGGCTCATTTCTCCATATCTGCATTGTAAACTAAGCTACTCTCCTTTCTAGCTCATCAAACCTCACTAGTCTTGTCTTTCCTTTCACTGCTACCTGCAAACCTGGGAGTCCTCTCTCCAGGCCTTCCACCTTTTCTGTTTCTCACCCTCCAGCCTGCAACTTTCACTCTGTTTTTATTTTCCTCTGTCTCTATCAATCCTTTGCCTTTTATTTCACTCTTTCTGCTTGGCCCTAATATTCACTACCCCTCTATTAATTGCTCTCTCTTCTAGAGATTTAATATTTTTTTACCACCTTAAGCTCACTATCTTATTTTCATTACATCTCTCTTTTATTTTACAATAGTCAACTACACGGAAAAGTGACCTCAACCCCCCTCCCTGAATATACCTGGCTGACATTCTATCTATTGACCCTCAAAGCAATACAAGGATTGCTGTCTAGCCAAAGACGGGAGGAAACCAACAAAAACAGGAAAACACCATCAAAAGCTTTATGTATGTGTCCCAATTGCTTCTTCTTCACCTGGTGTTAAAAGCTTTTTTTTTGTGCAAATTAATCTAGGCTATGGCATGCACATGTATTTCTTGGCTCACCAACCCCCCCATCACCACCACCTTTCTTCCACCCCCACTGAGTATGCATCTCTCTCCCTAGTCTCTGTATCACTTTCACACCTAACTCACTTCAGGAAAGTGTGCTAAAAGTCAAGACTTTGCTGCCTGTGTCCTCTCTTTTCTAAACTAAGGGTTCACTTCATACATTATCAACATCTGGCTTAACCCACCTAGTCTCTCCACTCTAGTCCCAAGTAAGAAAAGCACAACCAAACAAAATAAAATTAATTAAAACAAAAATAAATTAAACAGTAAACAGCAGTTATATTCTTCCACAGACATTGAGTTTTTACACAAAGTTTGGCAAAAGACTCACAGTTGCATGTAATATTGATACTGACAGGCTTTTCTCTTCTGCATCTGGCCAAACTACTGATTGGGTTTTGGCCCGCTCTGTTTTGCCTCCACACCGCTACTCTACCCTACCCCCATTCCCTCCCACCCCATTTCAATTACATTTATACATCCCCAACCACATCCACTCTCCACAAACCAATAGAAATCAACTATCCATCAAATAGGATACACACACAGTCTCCACTCTAACTACATCACCCATTCACCTCCCAGTAAACAGATACCTGATTATAACACACAACCCATCTACTTAACAATCTTCACTTACATTATCTAATTGCACCCTACAGACTAGCAATCTATATACCAACTCCACCTAACCTCTAACTACCTTATCAGCACCCCTACCCAAATACAATAGCTATTTTCAATCAGCATTTAAAGATTTACCCAAATACAGCTAAACCATATACAATAAAAAGACATTTCCGCTAAAATGAACCATCCTAATAAAAATAACCTAAATTTAGCATTTTTACTCATCTCTACTGCCCTGTTATTTCTTTTGTCCTTGCTAGCAGCTCTAAAGTATCCACCAGCCTCAATCAATAACCATCCATATCAAGCCTCCTCTGCACCTCCCCCTGATAGCCCGGTTAACAATACAAGTTTACAAAACTCCTACTACACCTTGCAAAGAGCTAAACCACTCTGGAGACAAACACCCCAATCCTGGTCCCCCCCTCTCACAAGATACAATATCCAAACCAACCCTGGGAACATCAGACTACCACACAAAAAAGATAAATCCTACATACTATTTCTCAAAATAAATGTCAGAAGTATTGTGAATAAAGTACATGACCTACATGCTTTACTCTCCCTCTATACTCCTGACATTGCCTTATTAACCAAAACATGGTTAAAACTCAACATCTGCAATAATGAAGTTGCAGCTACAGTATACTATATAGTATGCAAGGATAGGTCAAATGAAAAAGGGGGAGGGGTGTTGGAATTTTGTTTAAAGAACACCTAGCACTAAACTATCTGGAAAATAACAGCCCCAACTTCAGAAATGCAGAACTTATCTTTACTAAATTAAAAAATAAACCCCAAAAAGTTCTTTAACATCATAGGCAGGTATATCCCACAAAGAAATAATATCCACACACTAGAAAACATACTTCACTGGGCCTCTAATACATACCCACACAGTCCTGCTGGGTGATTTCAATATTGACTGGCAAGACTGTTCCGCTCTCAACCCATCATCTCACATTAACCTTCATTAATGTACACAACTTATCACATCCCCTACAAGAACTGACAAAACTATCAAATGCCAGTCTATCCTTGACTGCATTTTGGTTAACAATCCCTCACTAATATCTCATGCAGGTTGTCTTCCAGATGGCCTAAGCAACCACTTGCCAACCTTTCTCATGCACGCCCGCACCCTCCAAACTAACCATATCTCTTACCGTACAATTAGAAACAAAAAATCCTTCAACCCACAATAGTTCATCTCAGCCACCCCTAGATGAAGCAGTCAATGCATTTAATAAACTTTTTTAAGATTCTAGATTGCTATGCTCCCTCCAGAACCCCTCCAGAACCATTAGAGTTAGAGCCAATTACTCACCCTGGTTGAGCAAGAAATGCCATTTCCTTCTCAAAACTAGGGATAAAGCCTAGGAACAATACCACAGAAACAAAACCCAATCCACAAAACTAACATTTCTAGAAATACATAACAAAGTTAAAAAACTCCTCAAATAGGACAAAATCAATTATTACCACAATATTCAAGAAAAATACGATAATAACCCACAAAAATTCTGGGCTGCAGTTAATAACATACTATCTCCAGGCAAAACCTCCACACCCACGCCAACCTCTACCACTAACCCTGAAAACAAAGCAACACAATTTAATACTTATTTCACAGAAACAATACTAGCCCTAGCCAGTACAAACAACAACTCCAGTAGCCATGCCCCAATAACTCCCCATCTCAGTAAACCCTCTAAAAACAACCTCAGTCTATTTACACAACAACCAATAACAGTAAATACTGTAAAAAAACTATTGCTCAAACTAAAACCAACTATCTTAGCCATATACAAACTACCCACCAAATTTCTGAAAGTAGCTGCTGATGGAATAGCTTACCCAGTAGCAATGCTCATAAACAGATCTATGTCAGAGTGCATTGTACCTGCTATATTGAAAAAATCCCATATAACACCCCTTCACAAAGGAGGCAACTTAACCAATTTTAGTAACTACCACCCAGTTGATATTCTATCACCCCTATCTAAAATCCTAGAGAGGGTGGTCCATACTCAACTCATGAAATACCTTAACACCCACAATCTGTTATCAATCACACAACATGGATTTCACCCAATCATAGTACAACTATAGCCCTCATGTCCATTACTAATACAGTCAACCAACTTAGAAATTCAGGGCAATTTGTATCCGCCATATTTCTAGACCTGTTCAAAGCATTCTGTATGGTAAATCACAACAAACTGATCAAAGTCGTCTTCTCCCTAAACCTTAGTGCTTCCACTGTTACCTGGTTCCAAAATTACCTATCAGACCGACAACAGGCTGTACTGTGGCAACATCACCTGTCCACTCTCCTCCCAGTCTCCCTAGGTGTCCCACAAGGCTCAGTCTTAGGACCACTATTGTTCTCCCTCTTTACCAAACAACACACACCTCCACTTACCAAGCATCTGTGATACAATACACAGATGACTTACCCTCATATGCTCTGTCCCCACCATACAGGACCTCCACACCATAACCCAGAACTCATTTTTATCAGTAGAATCCTGGCTTACCAATTCTCAACTCATTCTACACCCAAATAAAACCAAACTCCTTTCCTACCCCTCAAGAACACATACAACACTCTCAGTTTTCATCCTAGAGTCCAGAAACAAAATTATTATCACCCCTGTGACACACACCAGACTGCTAGGGGTCGAAATTGACAACAATCTAAAATTTGATATCCACGTAGCCCAAACTATCAAAAAAGTTCATAAAAATTAGGCCTCCTTTACAGAAACAAGAAATTTTAACCAGATCTACAAAAGCTACCATTGCCTGTATACACTTTCTGTCACCCCTGCCCTACACCCCCCATATACTAACCAACTTATGCAAATCAGACCTTACTAAACTAGACTCATGTTACTATAAAATAGCTAAATTTGCTACAAACTCCCCCTACAAAACACATAATTGCACAGCCCGTAGACAACTAAATTGACTAGAACTTCCTCAGCTCCTCCAATACAAGCAATTAACCTTCACCCATAAAATACTCCATGAACCAGATAAAACCCTAGCCCTTCAAGATCTCATACAACCATACACCACCACTAGAACACTCCGTTCCAGTGACAAACTCCTAGCTAAATCCACCAAAGCTAACAACTCAGCTGGAGAATCCTTATTCTCTAACATCATTCCTAAAATATGGAATAAACTACCCACTTCCATCACTTCCATTTGCACCACAGTACAATTTAAAAAACTTCTATTTCTTCTTGCTACCCATCTGACTAACTCTATATTCTCCACTTTTTATACACACCCTCTGACTTTCTTTAGATCTACACTTTACAGTACTATCCTATTATGCCTTCTTCCTTCCCTATATGTATTTTATTACCTCAAATCATTTCACGTCTTCCTCAAAAATATGTTACTGTGCTTTCTAATATATATGCTAGTCTAGTTTGTATAATACCGTATACTCTTTGATATACAAATTTTGTTAAAATTGCTAAGGTGTTATTTCTTTCAGTTATTTATATTTTGCAATGTGTTTCATTGTTGACCTGTACTCTGTACTTTTCTGGTGGTATAATATTTGTTTTTCATATTGTAGATTTTTACGTACTGGCTTGCCGGGCCTAACGCACAACCTTCAGCGAAGGAACGCCCATTCACGCATGTCGCCACACAGAAGACGCTCTAACTGAGAATCGAGCAACGCGTCTCACTGTGAGGCGATAATATATATATATATATATATATATATATATATATATATATATATATATATATATATATTAGGGTCTATATTAGATGAACGAAAGTTCATCTTAGCGAACGCTCACATAAGTGAATATTGCGGAACTTGAAACAGCAATTCGGAGATTGTGGTACAGTGAAGATGGGAATATTTGCGCTTTCCTCACTGTTGTGCGATCTCGGAGTTGGAATATATATTTAGGGGGGTGTGAGGGGCACAGCCCCCCACAATTGCAGTTTTGTGTATCTGGATATTCCCTCATGTGAGCGTTCGCTAAGATGAACTTTCGTTCATCTAATATAGACACTATATATATATATATATATATATATATATATATATATATAGATATATATATATATATATATATATATATATAGATATATATAGATATATATATATAAAATTGCACTTATCCACCCAAGGCTTTTGTATATGTTGGCTAAATCTTTGTTGATTCCCAATAGTGCCTCTTTTAGACTGTGTTAGCCTCCTAAAGCTTCCAACATAAAACGGAGTCTAAATAACGTAAAGGTGTTGCTGCTCAGTGCTAGGAGCCTTAACAAAAAAACTTCTCTCCTAGAAGCATTCTCCACATTGGAACACTTTGATGTATGCATTGTCAAAGACACCTGGTTGAAAACCAGTGACAGCACCCCATCAGTGCCGGGTTCAATGTCCACCACAGATGAAAGCACTAAAGGTGGCAATGCCCCTCTATTATAAAAACAAAAATCACCTCCAGAGTCTTTAGACAAGAAACACAGCAGTTATTAACAAGTATGAATAATATTATGAACAAGCAGAAAACATTCAGGAAGTTAGAAAGGAATGTTTTAGATTCTAAGAAAAAAGATAGAGACGTGGAAGAGGTATTTTTTGTAACAAGGTATACTGCCTTTTCTGAAAAATTTGTCTCTATAATCAAGAGATTTTGGCATTTGGTTAGTGAGGATGATTATATAGGTGAGCTTTTTCCTGATCACATAATATTTTCTTACAAGAAGGGAAAAAATTTAAAGGAAATACTGAATAATAACCTCTTAATCAAAAGAATTTCTAATACTACTAATATGGGATCTTTCAGGTGTGGTTCCTGCAGTTTATGTGATAGAATTTTTGATGTCAGGTCTATTAATAATGTTAACCACTACCCTAAGTACTGTTTTAACTGTAAATCTATTGGTGTTGTATATACACTTACTTGTAGTTGTAATAATGTATGGTATATTGGACAAACCAAAAGAATGGTTAGGGTTAGAATTCTAGAACATTTAAGAGACATTCGAAATTTAAATTTATCTAGTCCAGTTGCCAAACATTTTTTTGAAGCTCACGAAGGAAAAGCTGATAGTTTAAAATTTAGTATTTTGGGCAAGCCCTTCTGTTGCAAAGGTGACAATATTTGTGATAGATTACTGGAGCTAGAGACTAGGATGATTTTAAAGTTCAATACTTTAAAACCTTTTGGATTTAATTTGGAATTAGGTATATGATAAATTGATGGATTATTTAATATGTCAGGAATATTTCTTGATAATAAATTATATAAAATATTTATATTTTTATATATAATATTATTTAATAAATAATATAACTAGTATAAAATATACTTAGTTTATGTGAATATTTATTTAAATATAGGAAGATAACTTTAAATATGTCAGAAGCTTTTTTTCCCTCCTTTTTTTGCAATTAAATTATGTAATGAATTGATTAATTGATCCAATTAATGTTTATATAAATACTACTACTATGCTACATTGAATTGTGATCCTTTGAAGGCGAATTGCCGAGGTACCAGATCTTTTGGGAGGAAATAAAGAGAATTTCGCTGGATTAAGTATTGGCTATTTGGTGTGTTTCAGTATCCTTATTTTTGCTTTTGCATCGTTTGTTTTGCTTTAGACAAGAAATTGATATGGCACACTTCCACATCCAACTTACTATTAACAAAACTCCTTATCATATCATAGCTAACTAAAGGACTCCCTCTCTGTCACCCTCAACCCATGCCTCCTGTGAGTAGTATGGAGGGGTCTATTTTATAACATCGAAGTCTAACAACTTCAAATGTTATAATACTGAGCCCAGTAGAATGAACACTGGAAATAGCGAAGCTGCAGAACACCTAATACTTTCCTAGGGAAAGTAGTCAGTAGGCCGTTTCTGCAGCTTCGCTATTTCCTCAACTGTGGAACGAAGGTTATGGACCAGGTTAAGGTAAGTGTGCGAATGAAGGTGAGTGTGATTGGGCATGGGTTAGGTGAGTTAGGGTTAGGGCATGGGTCAGGTAAGTGTGTGATTGTGTGGACATGTGAGTTAGGGAGCAGGTAAGGTGAGTGTGTGATAGGAACTTTAGGGTTAGGGTTGGGTTAAGGTAAGTTGATAGCTAGTGGTGTATGTCTGGTTTAGTGTAGAGTTTTGTGAAGTGTATGTGTGGGGATTATTTATTTTGGTGTGCTTGTGTTGTGTGTATGTTTGACGGAACAGCAAATTTTTTTTCCCTGGGAAAATATTCGCTTTCTGACTGTTCGGTTTTCTGGTGTTTCGATTGAATGGGTTCGATATTATAACATTCGAAGTTGCAAGACTGCAATGTTATAATATAAATCCAGTATGGAGTCCCTATGTATTAAGCCAAACACCATCTCCTAGGATACTTCAACTGGGAGACTTGAATAATCTCAAACGTGTATGCCAATGCATTTTTGGACTTCATCAATGCAGATCTCTGGACCAGCTAGTCCATATCCCAGCAAGGGGCAAAACAATCCGGGACTTGGTCCATAGCAATACAGGGCAGCTTTGCTCTCCAGTTACCACTTTCTCCATGGGTAAGTCAGACCACAAGCCAGTCGCATTCATCATTAGACTGAAGCCAAAAACATTATCCAAAATCTCAGTATTTAGACATTATGTAAAGGCTAATCTGTTAAAACTGAGTGATGGATTCACTAAATTCAAACCCCACCTTCCAACATGATGACACACTGCTCATGTGGAAGCTTTTACCACCACATTCTATGTGCATGTAAATGGCTACATAGATGCATCTGCCCCCATCCAATGTAGACACAATGTGAAATTTAAGAAACCTTGTTGGTGAACCCCAATATAAATAGGCTGTATAATGAAAGAAAAAAAAATCTACACGTTCAAAAATAAATTTAACTCAATATGCTATAAATACTGTTGCTAAATGTAACAAGGAACTCCAGATCATGATCAAATCAAGCAAAGACATATGTGAGGTAAAAATAGCCACCCAGATATAGGATAACTACAGAGCTTTTCTAACTATATTAGAAACTTCAAACAATGCACAACACTGTGCAGAATTAAAAAGTACACCCCATACTTGGATCCAGAGGATATCACCTACCAACTAGTGGGCAAATTTAGTTCAAACTTCACCCCCCCTCCATATTCCCTTCTACACCTTCCCCTCAAATCTCCAAAGAACAAGGCCTTAAGACACTATCCAAGGCCAAAAATACTACTTCCATGGGACTGGATAACATACAGACTCCCTACAGAGGCTGTTCAGTATCATCTTCCAAACAGGCTTTGTGCCAGATGAATGGAGGGCAGCAACAATCCTTCTCTTGCTCAGTGTTGGGGTGTCAACTGACCTGGGTAATTATAGAGCCATAAGTCTGACCAGTCTTATCTGTAAGGCTATGTAAAGGGTAATTATGGCACTAATAATTAAGGACATACGTGACCTACAAACTCTTGACCCAAGCCAGTTCAGATTTGCAAGGGGAGATCCTGCCTACTTAACATGGTAGATTTTGATAAGGTTACTAAAACAATGGTTGAGGACATATCAGTACACAGTGTATGACTTGACCTTACAAAGGGTTATTTATGATGCCCGAATACCATCTCAAATTGAAGCATCATAGATAAACTCTCCAAGTTAAATGTAAACCCTTGTGTATCTCATTGGATAGTAAACTGGCTCACAAACAGAACCCAGGAAATTAGGATGGGTGGCTCCACCCCTTCTAAAAGAGCTGTCAGTAGCAGTGTACCCCTGGATTTAGTCCTTGGGCCACTCCTTTTTGCCATTTACTTATTTGAAGTCAAAGCCAAATGGTAAGTGTCCATGGATGACCACGTTTGCAGATAAACTTGGTGCCATCAGAAATTCCCCAGAGGACATCAAGATCCTGCAAGAGGGCCTTTCCCAAATAAATAGCTGGTGTCAAAACCATGGACTAAAAACTAAATGACAAGAAACATATGATAGTATCCTTAGGCAAGAAGGACCGCACTTTTAACTATCACACTGACAACACATCCTTGGAAGCTGATCCCTTAGTCAGGACCGACATTTTGTCAATCGGTGCCCTAGGCAAAAGATCTTCACAGTGCCCCCCCCCCAAAACCCTGTACCCCCATTTTGGTCTTCCCACACCATCCAGATAACTGAAAAAGCACCCCTGCTACAGCGGTGCCCTAGGCGGCCACCTAGTTGGCCTATCCCTAAGGCTGGCTATGCTCTTAGTCAGGAAAATGAAAAATTCTATCAGCAATGAACTACCCTTCACTCATCACATATCCATTATTGTTAGCAAGTTCTTTTCATCACACAGCTTATATTTAAAGGTATGGTGTCCAGGTCCAAGTATGTAATCATTCCACTGCTTGGCTGTCATTAAGCTGACTATTGAATTTAATGCTCTTTCAGTGTGTACCTGCCCAAACAGTTGGCACAGCTGGAGTGATAACAATGCTTTCTCAATAAAAAAATATATATCAAGGTCCTAAATCATAAAATCTATGTACACTGTCTCAGAGCCTTGTCCCTTTTCTCAGCATCATACAGGCTACTAAGAGGTGGCCTATGCATCACGTATAGAGCCTTGACAGACCATGTACTTTTAGACCTATTAAACATTTGCAATTCCAGTGTTAGCGTAAACATCAGATCAAGGGATCTCAACCTCTCTTGCAATATAAATGGGACATGTTTGAGGGAAAAATGTATCACAGACAATAGTGCTCCTATGAAACTATCTTCCACTCCATATAAAGCAAAGTACTTCTCTTATTCTTTTCAAATGAAATTTGGATGAGTTGTTGTAAAACTGTAAATTTATCCCCAACTTTTCCAGCATATTCTTTTTCTGCCTGCTCTGGAATATATATTTAGGGGGGTGTGAGGGGCACAGCCCCCCACAATTGCAGTTTCGTGTATCTGGATATTCGCTCATGTGAGCGTTCGCTAAGATGAACTTTCGTTCATCTAATATAGACCCTATATATATATATATATATATATATATATTCATACCCAAAATATAGAGGTTAAAAAAAAACCTACCATGGGAACGTAAGGGTAGGTTTCTAATAATCAACACAGATTAATACCTAATAAGTATCTGTGAACCTATTAACACTGTGACATGCATCAGTGGAATAAGGTAGTAGTTACATGAGTTAAGTATTTTGTAGGGCAGAAAGAGAATAGTAAAGCAGTGGTAACAGGAACAGAGGGAGCTTGACTGTAGTGGGGTTATTTGAATCTGTTTAACCAGCTCAAATGCAAATACTTAGTGGAGGTGCAGGACTGTAGTAAGACAGCTGGTTGGCTTAGGTTATTTTATCACTCAGAGTTAAACAAAATGAGAATGAAATGTGGATGCCATAGAACTTTAATATGCAATCTGAAGGTGGAAACATGGGGTATGCAAGATTATCAGGTAGTTTGTTTTATTCCATTACTGGAAAGATAGTCTGAGCTCTATATCCTGTTTTGGATTTACTTCTGTTTACGGTTTTGATTCTTCTTTTGGTAGAATGGTGTTCTTTATTAATGATTCACCATTGTAATAATCTGTTTAAAGTTGGTCAAGGCTGGGCATACAGTATTTTGTGGGGAACAGTTGCTTACTCATATGTGATTTTACTGCATCATGATGAACACTTCTAGTTACTCAGTCAAGTTCGCAGGTAGTGTTACTAATGACTAGATTTACTAGCACTGGTTATAGGTTCAATGCATTATGGGATATGTACATTCTTAAAATGCCAACACTACATTAGATTCTTAGTGTCACTGCTGTTACACATTTTCACAGGATATAGAAGCACAGATGTTTTAATACAATACTTATCACATCTCCCCCAAGGTAAGAGGAACCTCTCTCAACATTACAAATGATGGATATGTGTACAATTGACGTACATAATCAACATTATTAAGTGCTGTTGACTGACTGTACTCTAGACTTTCACACGTAATGCATATGCTATACAGGCTATTATTTATGAAATAACAATTGGGGTAGACACTACTCTTAGCATAACCATGTTTTATATGAGGAAAAATTGTAACAAATCACTGAGCTGTTCGTATTACTCAGTTGGAGTTATTCTACTCTTTTACTGAATGCACTGATAGCTGTACACAGTTTTTTGTGATTTTTAAGTAATCTTGCTGAGAAATTCTTTCTTAGTGAGAAGAAAGGGAACTAAGCTGTTTTTCTTGGCCTCTGATTACTTTCTAATGTTTAAAGAAGCATCATTCTCCTTTGACCTTTTGTATCCTTTTCTGTCGTGCTATAAATTTGGCATTTTGATACAGTGCTGTGCAATACTCAGCAGCATACCTCTCAGCTCTCCATTTTTTTCACTCACTGTTCATATTGCTGCCTCATATTTTTGGTCCATTGCTCATAAAAGTTGTGGTTTTCTGGCAAATCATTGAGGATCAAAATCACTAAATAATGACACACACACATTTCAGATTTCATACCCTTCAGAAAATGCATATCACAAAAACCTAAGAGAGAATAGCCCGTTTAATTGGAAGAATGCTGTATTAGAATATTTGTGTGTCAGTATAAAGAGTACATGGAAAGAGTCTGTTAAACTAAATTACAATAATTTAATAACCACCATTTGTGAACTAATCAAAAGATGGAATAAAATGTTCTTCACAATGGAGGATAGGCTCTCTTTAATTAAAATGATACTTTTACCTACAATTTTGATTTATATACAGTCATTGATACTACCCCCTCTCAAAAACTTATTTAAAAAATTAGGTTCCATGCTACTTAAATTTTTATGGTTCCACTTAAAACCTAGGATTGCATATATAAATAGCAAATTAGAGCTTGGAACAGTAATGGGATACCATTATATAAAACGACAAAAGCAGGACCAATGAGTACTATTAGATGCCAAAAACAACTGTAGCAAGAATCAAAATAAGAATAATGGGATCAAATATCCAGGCTTCAGGTAAAATAACACTTTATTGTAAGAAAAAAGTAAGCGCTTTCATGAACATACAGATTGCTTCATCAGACTAACTAAATGCAACATCGCTCCACAATTTAAAGCACTCAGTATCCAATCAGTAACTCAACATAATTAAACACATGTACCTAGTAAAAAGCACATTTATATAGTACAAAAAGCGTAAGAAATGTGTAAGTAAATAAAAACATAATAAAAACATAGTGCCATTTCTGTGTCTCAAAAAATATCCCTTAAGAAAAGGTTTCAAAGAGGTGGCCCCATTAAGACCTATTGAACCACTAATTTAGTATATTTTTGTTTTTGTACTACATGCCACACTTTTTACATTGGAAAGACTAATCGTCCTTTTAAAGATAGAATACTAGAACATTACAGGGACATAAGGAATTGTAAGGAAAATAATGCACTAGCACAACATGTGCTACGATTTAGTACTGACCATAATTTTAAATTCATGGCTGTAGAGATCATTCATACTAACATTAGGACTGGCGATGTTAGGAATATTACTGAGGCTGTTGAACAAAGATGGATTTTGATGCTACAAGCAGATAAACCACCAGGTCTCAATGGGGCCACCTCTTTGAAACCTTTTCTTAAGGGACGTTCTTTGAGACACTGATATGTCACTATGTTTTTATTATGTTTTTATTTACTTACAAATTTCTAATGATTTTTATACTATACAAATGCACGTATTATTAGGAATATGTGGGGCAGCCGCAGTGGTGCAGCGGTTAGCATTCTTGCCTCACAGCAAGAGGTTCTCTGGTTTGATTCTCAGCTGGGGTGCATTCTGTGCGGAGTCTGCATGTCCTCCCTGTGGTCACGTGGGTTTCCTCTGGGTGTTCTGGTTTCATCCCAAAGACATGCAGTAGGTGGACTGGACACTCTAAATTGGCCCTAGGTGCGAGTGTGTGCATGTGTATGTGCCTTCTGTGCAAGGTTGGGTGCTGGGCTGGCAACTCAACACTGTAAAACTCCAATGCCAATCATGAGCAGACAGATGATCTGCTGTGGCGACCCCTAACCGGGAAAAGCCAGAAGAAGATTAGGAATATGTGTTTAATTATGTAGAGCTACTGATTAGATACTGAGTGCTTTAAATTGTGGAGTGATGTTGCATTGTTAGTCTGATGAAGCAATCTGTATGTTCGTGAATCTGGCTGGAAAACAATACATAAGATTCATATAACTGATGTCAGAACCATAAAAAATCAATTTAAGAAACAATATGGAATAAGTAGAGTTTATTGGGATTTATGTGAATTTTGTTTATTTAATAAGAAGTTTGATCATTTTTCTTATGGCATTAATTAAATATTTAATCACTTTAAAAATATAATCGATTGTAATTACATTAAACAATTTCTGTTTCTTATATTCCGTATAGCATACTCCCCTAACTGCCTAGATTCTTTCAACATCAATGTGATGCAAAAATTAAAGGAAAATAACTTGATATTCTGGCATCAGATAATTGAAAATACGAGTATTAAACCATTAAACTCTCTTTTATGTAGTTTTGATAATAGTCAAGTCAGTTGGTTGTTTATACACTCATTATGGCAGTTTATAGCAAACAAAATGAGAGTATCAAACAACCTAGAGACTGAATCTATACCTAGTTTGATTCAGATTTTTATTAGGTGTCTTGAAAATCTGACCTATCTGTAAAATAATAAGAGAAGGCACTCTAAAGTTTGACTCAGATTTTTGGAATTACTATGTAAAGATTAATAGAGAACAAATATCTGATGAATCCAAAAAATTGTTATTGAATTCTATATATGGTACCTCTTCTTCATTATATTGGAGATTGTATACATGGAAATTTATGAATAAGAGTTTCTATACTCCACATAAAATAAATATTATACTCAAAAACAGTGAAAGTCAATGTTGGAAATGTTATGAATTACTAGATGCCAACTGGATTCACATGTTTATTGAATGTAGAAATGTTGTTCAATACTGGAAAGACTTCAGATATTTTACAAATGCTTTATGGTCTGATAACTGTCATATTTCTAACTCACTAATCCTATTCAATGTTCCTATACCTAATTTAATACATAAATCTCAGATTCACTTACTCTGGTCAATTCCTGCAAGTGGATACGTAAACAAGATTTGATGTTTAAAGATTTTATTAATTTAGCAAAGTCTGTTTGTAAAAAAGAACTGCAAACCATTTGTTATAGAACTCATAATACTATTCATAAAAAAATAGCATGGCAAAAACTGGAAAACCTTTTGAACAAATACTGATAACTTCTCATGGATAAAATGATTGTTTATCATGGATGAATGTAAATATTGTAAATAGTTTTGTTATTGTTTTATTGTATTTGTTATATATACATTTGTGTATGTTTATAATGAAAATAAAATATTTTTGAAAAAAAAAGAAAATGTGTATCACTGCAAAACCTGCTATTTTATCAGCTTTCTAAGTTTATAGGAGCAATATTTCAAAATTGTCCCTGTTTTTGGGCCTTTGTCACCCCATTATTTTTGGCTTTGTCCAGATTTCTTGTGTTAAAAGAGGTTGAGGGGTATGCTCAGCAGGGACACAACATGCACTGTATAGATACAAGTGACTTCATATGAAATTTGACTAGTGTTGGAATTGCCTCATTACATTCTGCATAAATTAAATTGGTATTTGCATTCCCTTGTTTTTCTTTTGTTTGTTCTTAGTCTGTGAGTCAATGTTAGTTACTTGTCCGTTTATCTTCAACATATCGTTACTAGCTGCACGGTGAGTCATGGCACAGTGAATTGTTCGGTTTTATTACTATAATATCTGTAATTTTGGGTCCATTTAACCTTATTCCCTAGCTCACCTGACTAATATAGAAGACGAATCAACTTGTATCCCTTCTGTTGCTAGCAATATTCTTAGGCAGTGTCAGTACTGCCAAGTGCTCACAGACCAATGAACCATTACTTGACACAAACGATTCAGTCTATGAGAGATGTAAGCATCTCTACAACCTGGAAGCTACCGTCTCACCAAACATGTTGGTCTGTGAGCACCATACACTGCTATCCACACCTTCCTAGGCCCAAACATGTCAAACAAACATATGATGATGGAAGTCAAAAAAAATCTCTCTCTCTCAAAGACTCCTAGAACTAGAAAGATAAAGACTCAGCAGAAATCCACAATCACTACTCCACCCTTCTCAGACGTAATAAAGAATCACCTGGCTGTAGTAAGTAAACTGTCTACTACCACTAATTCCATAACTACAGATGAGAATTAATTGGTAATAAGTGACTTTATTGTCCGGCACACCAACTCCATACTTGAGGCTGAACAAGAGCAGGGATAGAATTGTCTCTCTGGTGCTAGGGCCTGTGATGTTACAAGGACTCTGCAGTCCCACATGCCAGGCAAATATGATTATGACCTTGTGGTAACCCATGTAGGTGTAAATGACTTCAGCAGCTTAACTTTGAGAGACATCTCACTATGTATGTGTCAAACACAGGCAAGGCTCTGGTCCTGAGTGAAATCCTACCTTCACCCAGAATGATACCTAAATACAAAGAAAAGATAATTAGTTTCAACAACTGGCTATGTAGTTGGTTTTAACAGACCCAGTATATGTCATCTTGGGATTAGATGGTTGATAGTCCAACTTCCTTTGCAAAGGACGGTCAGTACCATTAGAACACACTACTCTTAATCTACATTGTACACTAATGTTACTTCTAATATTTTTTTTAAAAAGTGTCATGTAAATAACAGCTTTGAACAGGAAGGGGGTGGAGAAACCTCAAAGTAGAAGCAAATGAAAAGAAGAGCTTTGTGTGGGAAATCTGCTGTTTTTGATTTATCAATATTTCCTACAGAGGACAGGTCAGCTGATTGCAGACTCCATGTTAAAATCTCAGACCATACAATCGTAAACTCTGAAAGTCCTCAGAAGTTTGCGCAAAATGGGAAAGACCTCACTTTTTGTGAACAGAATAGCTACAGTAACACTATCAATAAAACAACAGGTAATAAACCAATCACTGAACATTAGTTAGGGAACAAGGACCCAAATGAGATCCCTGTATTATCTGACTCCATGTTTAAATCAATAAAACAGAAATTAAATGACTTAAATAAATCAAAGATCACTCTTTCTTCTTTGCTAGGTTTGCTAGGCCTTAAATTATTAGACTTACCATGTTTCCTACCCAAACTTTTTTTAAGGTGTATTAATGTAATTGGTCACTAACACAAGAGGTAGCACACTCACCTTTGGTGTTGTAAGAACAGAAGGGTGTAGGTTCTATTCGCACCCCCAGTGCTTGGATTAATTTCTACTAATGACACTGCAGAGAAGCATAAGGGGGATGCTGTACTCCTCAGTGTGCCAGCCTTCAAATGAGACATTAAATCAAGGTTCCCACCCGCCTGAGTTGGTGGTAGATTAGGGGAATATAAAACGTTCCAGAGCACTTTATAGTGTAGATAATGCAAAGCTTAACAAGTACCAGTATGACTCTATCGTAACGTACGTGGGTGACAATGAGTTCAGATTTACCTTCCTGGACTATATGAAGAGAGACATGATGGAGCCCTCTGACTGTGTCCTCCAAGGAGGTATGAGCCTAGCATTAAGCAGCATTCTACCTTCTCCAAGAATGATACCACAATATGAGCAAAAAATAATTGAATTAATAATTGGCTTAGTTTTTGATGTCATTTGAAAAGGGGGTCCAATATTTGTTAGCTTGGAAGGATACAATTGACAGACCCCGCTGCTTCACCAGCATCTGTCTTCTATAAGGCTTTGATTATTGGCAAAGACATTGTCCACCCAAATAGTGCCTTTTTAGGTAATGTCAGCCTTATAAACCTACCAACATAAAGAAGGAAACAAAGGTAAATATAAAGTTGTTACTGATCAGTGCTGGGAGCCTAAACAGGAAACTCCACTCCCTGCAAGCCCTTCTCACCCTGGATGATGTAAATGTGTGTGTAGTGACTGTTGTTTGTCTTTCAGCTTTTCCTGGTTAGGGGTCGCCACAGTGGAACTCCGGTCCGCTTATGACTGGCAGTAGATTTTCACGAACGCCGAGGTGCCAGCTCGATGTCCAACCTTCAACAAAGGCACGCCCATTTACACATGTCTTTCTAATGCCATCCAACTGCGGGGAGGACATGCAGACTCCACAGAGAAGGCACTTCCCGCAATCCATCCGAGAATCGAACGGGAGAACCTCTTGCTGTGAGGCCACAACACTACCGCTGCACCACTACAGCAGATTAATATGGTTTAAAACTGCAGAGCGTAGTCTGGCTGTGCAGGGCTATGCCACCACCTGCAACTTTAGGCCAGCTACCGTGCAAGAGTTGGGGGGGAGTTGGAGGTATCTCCTCATATCAAGGCTGGTAATGCAGCATGATGCACTAGAGCTTCTATCCATCCACAACCCCATTTTCCCATTTTGTGCATTGGATTGGGGTGTCACGTCAACAGTGACAATCACCTAGACCTAATGTTTACTTATTTATATCTAAATAACCATCAGAAAGGTCTCAGCTTCCTCTATGACCCAAGAAAACCACAATGCCTATCTACAGGAACTAGAATCACTCAGTATTAAGCCCAATACCATTTTCATAGGTGATCTAAATTATTGAACTATAGACTGGGAAATCTACATCATCACTAGTGCACAAGCAAAGACATTCCTAGACTTTGTCAATACATTTCCCCTGGAACAATTAGTCAGTATACCCACTAGGGGAAATAACACTTTGGATCTTGTTCTTGCTAATATGGGTGGCATCTTGCACCATCCCTTACATATCTTCACTTGCTAGGTCTGGTCATAAAGCAGTTTCCTTTAGTATAAAATTGAAACCAGAAACACCTTCCACCAATGTACTTTTAGAAATTTCTCTAAGGCACACTACCTATTCCTAAGTGATACATTGGCAAGCTTCAATTCCCCACCAAACCGACTTAATTCTGCTGAATACATGGAAGCATACATCACCATACTATATCAGAATGTAAACAGGTACAGAGATGCAGCTGTACCCTGTAGGAACAAGTGCAGGGCAAATCCCAGAAACAGCATCCACGGTGGAACCATAATATTTACAAGCTTTTCAATTAAAGGAAAATAATTGTTTCCAAAAATAAGAGTAATTCCCAGAATTATACAGTCTTCATGACTGACATAAAGAAACAACTCAGGAGCTTATTAAAATTCACCAAAGCTATGTTTGAGGCTAAAATAGTCACCCAAGCCAAAGATGATCATAAGGCCATTTTCAGTTATGTTCATAATCTCAGAAGTAAAATACAGCAAAGCACTGAGCTGATTGTGAAGGATATTTCCTACACTGATGCTGAAGATATAGTGAATCTACCGGCCGATAAATTCAGCTCAAGCTTAATCCCTCTCCCCTCTGCCTATCCCATAAGACACACCTGAAACTGACTCTCCAACTATCACACAAGACCAAGTCCAAGAAGCGCTATCAAAAGCAAAAAATATTGCATCAGTGGGTCCAGAAAATATCCCTGGATGCATCTAAAATATCATGAAGCATGATTTAGCCACCTGACTAACAACACTGTTCAACCTCAGCCTCTATACAGGTTTTGTACCAAGTGAATGGAGAACAGCTACAGTCATTCCCCTGCATAAGGATGGACACTCCTCAGACCCACGCAATTACAGACCCATAAGTCTGACCAGCCTCATATGTAAAGCCATAGAAGGACTTAACTTGGTACTAATCAATAAGGACATAAGGAAACTCCAGACAGTGGACCTGTCTCAGTTTGCATTTGTCAAGGGAGATCATGCTTACTCAACATGATGGACTTTTTTGAAAAGGTCACCAAAGCAATGGATGAAGGTAAAACTACATGCACTGCATACCTCGATCTGGCCAAAGCTTTTGACACAATCCCCTACTCAGGCCTAGTAGAAAAGCTAAATAGATTGGGAATAAACCCCTACTTCACCTGCTGAATTGCCAGCTGGCTCATAGATAGGAGGCAGAAGATCAAAATAGAGGCAGCTACCTCCACAAAGAGACTGGTCACCATTAGAGATCCCCAGGGTTCTGTGCTGAGACCTCTCCTGTTTAACATCTACTTCTGTAAAGTAAAACCCCTATCAAAGGGCTCTGGCTGACTAATCTTGCAGATGACTGCAAGCTAGGAGCATTCATTGAATCACCAAATGATTTTGCCATCATATAGGAAGGTTTGTCTCAGACAAATAACTAGTGCCAGAATCAGGGACTGAAACTAAATACCAAAAAATGCATTTTCTTTTCTTTTGAGAAGTCATTTACCCTGTGAAACAATTGTGTACCGTACATTGACAATATACCCTTAGACCCAGTTGTTCAGGATTTGGGAACTTATATGGACATTGACCTAACTTTCAACCAACATCTGACTGTCATAATAAAGTCCTTTTATATTGTGCAGCTTATAAACAAAGAGATTGCATCTAGATCTAGAGATGCCATTATCCCCTTTACTCAGTCTTTATTGGGCCAGTCATTTAGTATAATGCCTTTTTGGCATGTATCTGTCCAGACACATACAACTGGAATGTCCACAAAGATACCTTACTATAAGGATATTAGGCCTAAACAATATGTCCTACATAGAGTACCTTAAAGCCCTGTTGCTATACTCGGTAACCTACAGACTGCTAACAAAGTATCCAAGCCAGTAAAGCAAGTTCCAAGATGCAGAAAAAAAATCATTTTAATAGTTAAAAATGAAAATAAAAATCCAATTAAGCACTTTCATCTTCCAGCATCTTTCATTAAGACTTAGTTTGGTGTATCCTACAGACAGCTAAGATGCGACCTGTGTCTGGCATACAAGGCATCCCCTAACCCATTACGGATGGATTTATTGCACATCAGCAAGTCAAATAGCATCAGAAATGCCCAGTTCAAGGATCTAAACCTCTTCTGCAACATCAACATAACCGTTTGAAGTGACTGGTATATCTTGTAGAAGATATGACTTCTCTGGAACAGACTCCCCATCCACATAAAACAAAGCTCATTCTTGTCTATATTCAACTGTAACTTGGGTCTATGGATGGATAATAGAAAATTTACCCCAGGACTATCCCTGTACTGCTAGTGGACAGAGGCAGCTCCTAAATGCTTTATCCCATGCATGGGTCCCCTCACATTATCTATGGTATGATCCCAGTTATTCTCCTTACGGTAATATATATATAATTTTCAACCATGTGATGGATAAGTCCAATATAACACCAAAAGGGATAAGTCAATTCAAGTAGCAAAAGGGAAATTGTCTGCAAAGGCAGCTAGCCTAGTTCTTAACTATGAACTTAAAAAAAAGAGAGAAGGAGGATTTCCTTGATGTCCTGGCCAAGTTTCCCATAGTCAGCAGGAATGCCACCTAAGGTCTCTCCCGAAAAAGCCCACTGGTCTAGTGGGACTTACAAAGTCAACAAATCATAAAAAATGATATCATTGCTCCCACTTCATTATTCACTGTGGAACTAACAATTTTGTCCAACTCCTAAAAATCACAAGAAAAACTTTATTTTGGAAATATTGGAAATTCTTGAAATCAATAAAAGTAACTTTTAATAAAATCATTCCTTCCTTAATTTGGAAAGATTACCTTTATACGAAAACTTTCTTATTCAGCTCTTGGTTGCTTAAGCTTTACATTACCTACTCTATAAAACTTTTGACTTTCTGGGAAGATTTTGTTTGCAAAAGACAGTTTCTACCTTAAAAATGGAAAAAAACAGGATAAGCTAAAGCTTTCATCCACTATCATCCACTTTTAATGATGTGAACTTCTTCAGAAAAAATAATAATAACCACCTACCCATCTTTTAAATGATTCATTACAGGAAATTATGTCATAATCTGCACAATCAAATAAATTTAAAGTAATAATACTATATAAAATAATTAATATATCTATAAAAATGTATATACATACATATAAATACTACATGTATAAATAAATACAATATATCGGTATGTTATTACATACCTTATATTTATCTATATTTTAAAAAACATTTTATATTAATGACTTCATTAAGCCCTGGATATATATCAGCCCCAAGAAGGAGCTGCCAAAATGCTTCCTTCTGTTCTAATGTGTTGTCAATGTCACCACCAAACATTTTTTTCTCTACATAATCTAAAACAAAAAATTCAAATTTCTTAAAATCCGTGCAGGAAAGAGCATGTCTAGCTAAAGAATTGTTTTTATCTTTTTTCTTTATAGCTAGAACATGCTCATAAATTCTACGTTTTAAAACTCTTTTTGTTTTACCTATATAGTAATTTTTGCATGTGGAACAAGTAGCCATGTAGACTACATTTTCACTATGGCAATTAAAATATTTATTTGCCCAGAATGTTTGTCCCAAATGTTCTATAGTGATAAAGACTGATGTAGTAGGCAACTCTTCACCTCTTTCAGGAACTGGAGAGGTGGAGAGATTTAACAAGTCTTCTTGTGAAGAAACCTCAGCTGCCATCAATGTTGGTTCCAAAACAGAAACTGAAACAACAGTAAACTAAGCTGGAAAAGACAAACTAGTAACTCCAAAATGGAAAAAACCAGGATCCAACCAAGAGACACACTGAGGCACAATAAGCTAGCGCTTTCATCCACTTTTAATGATGTGAACTTCTTCAGAAAAAATAATAATAACCACCTACCCATCTTTTAAATGATTCATTACAGGAAATGATGTCATAATCTGCACAATCAAATAAATTTAAAGTAATAATACTATATAAAATAATTAATATATCTATAAAAATTTCTTAGAGAATTATTTCTCCTAAGGGGTTATGACCAAAGGTGGTTAGAGGGAATAGAAAAAGAGGTTTCACTCTTAAGAAAAGGTGTTGCTCAGCCCATTTTGTCTTCTGACGACATAATAGTGGAAGCTCCAATATGTTTACATCACAGTAATAAAAGAAAGAATCAAGAATTCAACATAGCATTTCCTTTGCCAATAGTAAATTAAATTTGGTGTATAAAGGAAATTATTGAGAAGAACTGGAGAATTATTTTAGGTAACAAGGAATTAAGTATATCTTTGGGTCATTTACCAAAGTTTACATACAAAAAGGTGACAAATATTAGACAGAAGTTAGAAACTTCTCAGAAGTCAGAAGCGTATAAAGATAGATCAGTTAGTAACAAAAAAGGTACTTTTGCATGTAAGGACTGTAAACAATGTAGGTTCATGTGTAATTCGTCCTTTATCACTATAGAACATTTGGGACAAACATTCTGGGCAAATAAATATTTTAATTGCCATAGTGAAAATGTAGTCTACATGGCTACTTGTTCCACATGCAAAAATTACTATATAGGTAAAACAAAAGAGTTTTAAAGCGTAGAATTTATGAGCATGTTCTAGCTATAAAGAAAAAGATAAAACAATTCTTTAGCTAGACATGCTCTTTCCTGCACGGATTTTAAGAAATTTGAATTTTTGTTTTAGATTATGTAGAAAAAAAATGTTTGGTGGTGACATTGACAACACATTAGAACAGAAGGAAGCATTTTGGCAGCTCCTTCTTGGGGCTGATATATATCCAGGGCTTAATGAAGTCATTAATATAAAATGTTTTTTAAAATATAGATAAATATAAGGTATGTAATAACATACTGATATATTGTATTTATTTATACATGTAGTATTTATATGTATGTATATACATTTTTATAGATATATTAATTATTTTATATAGTATTATTACTTTAAATTTATTTGATTGTGCAGATTATGACATTTCCTGTAATGAATCATTTAAAAGATGGGTAGGTGGTTATTATTTTTTCTGAAGAAGTTCACATCATTAAAAGTGGATGAAAGCACTAGCTTATTGTGCCTCAGTGTGTCTCTTGGTTGGATCCTGCTTTTTTCCATTTTGAAGTTACTAGTTTGTCTTTTCCAGCTTGGTTTACTGTTGTTACAGTTTCTACCTTAGTTATTACAGAGCAGAATTTGTCAACATTAAAATAAAGAAAATACTAAAAGATTTTTTAGAGAAGGCACACACTCAGAAGGAATTGCAGTTACCACCATAAGATCTAATCATATTACAAATTCATATTTCTGCAATGTCCGCAGCTTGGGTAACAAATATCGCAAACTGAATAGTATAATTCAGATAAAAAATGTATCTGTTAGAAAAATATGTATTAGTGTATGTATTAGTAATATGCTTAGTGCATTTAAGGTTTGAAAAGGGTTAACACATTTATTCTATTTCACACTGCATAAATCTGTACAAACTGCAGAAGCTTTCCAATCTTGTATTGTCATGAAATATGCGCAGTTATAATCTTTGCTTATGCTCTGGAAATTTACAAGGAAGCAGATAATTTCTGCTTGTGTCAGGAAAATAATAAATAGATGTATCACTTGTATTAATGTTATGAGATTTAGACAAGGAGTTCCACTTATGCTGTGAGAAAATACACAGCTGCAGAAGCTATTGATAATAAGAACAAAGACTGCTTGAAAATATATGAACTGCAATCAGCATTTACTTGTGTCTAAGCTAGAAAAGTACCTTGAAATGTAACACATGTATTAGAACTACACAATAGAAGCTTGTAGCAGGCTAAAGCCCCCAAGGTCATGTTGTTTTCTCAAATGTTTTTCATAAATCCAGTCATGTCAGCAGAAAATCTGAAGTAACATCTGCTGTAGAACAATACAGAAAGTTGTGTTTAATTACGTCAACTATAGAAAGCAATGTTTTGTAGAACAGTATAAGAAGAGCATACTTCCCGTTAGTAGTTAGGCAAAATCCTGTATGTGCATGTTTTTGTCTCCTTGCTGCAAGTAATAAAAGGTGCCATACCTGAACCTAACGTGAATTTGTCTTTGAAGTTTTTTTCCTTTGACAGATTGGTCCTTCGGACCGGAAACCCTCACTTCGCCTCAGATCAGACAGGCCAGGTGGCTTGAAACCGTACGGGGAAGAAACCACATCGGTTCTTCTTATTTGAAAAGCCCTCCGACTGAATTGTCGTACAAAAGAGGCTAGCCACTTTCTGATCTGCGACTGAAGGACGGGTTTTTACGAACCAGGTGATCAATCATGAAGGCTCAGGTAAGGTGAATCGACTTTTTTATGTTTTAGATCAGGGACTAGATTTGTATTGTTTTTGTCAAGACTGTATTTTTACAAGTCAGGGAGAGAAAAGATTACTGTCTTGTCATAGATCAGGGAAAACAGAGTAGGTAGGTAGTCATTCTGAAGAGACTATAACAAAATCCGTGGTACCACGTTAAAAAATAAGAGAAGTTACGTAACGATCAAAAAGGGTAGAACAAAATGGGTAATAATTGCACAAAAAGACCCCAAAATCCGCCATTAACTGAAGATGCAAAATACATGCTGTTGCAGCGCACTGACAATATTAAATACTATTCAAAATGGGTTAATAAGTATGAATTTGACAGAAAATTAGAAAAATCCTCACTTATCAAACTTGTCAAACAGCTCAAAACCGATTCCAAAGGTCGGGTAAAAAAGCAATGCAAATTAGGAATTCCTCAGGCACACAGGTGGATTGAGGAAGTAAACCGTAGGGAACAAAAGAACAACAATTCAAAAACAATGTTTTTAGACAAAGAAGACAATAACTTAGTAATGGCATCAGCATCTCCACCTCCCTTACCAGAATATGAAACAAGTGAACAGGTTAGTCCACCCCCCACGATATCTTGTTGTCACTGAAAATAGAGCCATTATAAAAGTAAAATCATTTATTAAAGATCCCATCGGGACCAGGTCTCAAACACGGGCAGGTAACTCAAATGAAGACATTGAGTTGTATCAAATGGTTAAGAATTCACGGTCTATGGGTGAAGAAGAAATATGCCCACTCATAGAAGTACCTAATCCTCAGGCAGGACAAGACGGTCAGGACCCAACTATTCTAGTGTATAGACCCTGGACTCTGGAAGATATCCGGAAAGCCACTGAGGGAATTCCCCATCCAAAAGTTAATTTTAGAAAGTTCTCAGAAGATTTACAAGGAATGAGGCTGAGTTATAACTTAAATGGAGAAGAGGTAGAAAAAGTAGTTAGACAAAAGGTGAGGCCAGATTGGCACATGATTAGTGGCAACTGGAATCCCCGTGATGCTGCACAAAGACCCCTCCCACATAGCAGCACAGAATTAGACAACAGAGTAAAAGGTCTTACAGACCGCATCTCTGAGAAATGGAAGCCTAGGGCAGACTGGACTTGCATTAATCAATGTATCCAACAAGAAGGTGAAACTGTTGGCAGATATTATGCCAGACTATTAGAATATTTTAATAACCACTGTGGAATGCAGGTTCCTGAAGTTCAGACACAAGATTCCCCATATGAACAGCAGTTAAAGAATGCATTTTTAAAAGGCAGTATTGCACCCATAAGCAGTTTTATTACAAAACACATGGTAGATCATCGTACAAGCAGGTTACAGTCATTACTTGAATATGCTAGGCATGCCGAAAGACATTTTAATAGCAAAAAGAAAAAGAAAGCCCAAGTATTTTCTGTAGAAGATGGAGCAGATGTTTATGTAGTACAGTCAGAGAAAAAGGGCAAAAAAATGCACAGGCAAACAAACCATCTGATCAACGATCAGAGGACTTTGAAGCACGAAAGAAAAGGGGTGAATGTTTCAAATGCGGTAAAAAGGGACACTTGGCAAGGGATTACAAGAAAAACAAGAAGGCAACCACGGAAGACAAGGAAGGTGAGGACTGACTATATGGTAGTCAGGAATCACTAGAAGGGGATAGCAGAGAAAGGACAAATGAGAATGTGATAGAGGGAGTAGAGGATATGACAGAAGAGATAGAGGAAGTGCAAGAAGTTAGTGATTGTGAAGAAAATGAAATATTAGACCTAGCTTTATTGAGCTTGGAGCTCTGTTTAGCAGACACAAAACCAGAAGTTACACTCTTGGTAGAAGGGAGGGAAGTCAAATTCTTGTGTGACTCAGGGGCATCACGAACCCTGATACATCCCTCCAAACTGCCAGAAAATTCAGAGTCACCTGATTATATACTAGTAAAAGCAGCTAATGGACAGCTGTACTGGGAGCCTCTCTCCCATGGCATCGCAATAACTGATCCTGTTTCAGGATTGACCCAGAAAAGCAAAATTGTTGTTTCTGCAAAATGCCCAGTAAACCTCTTGGGCAGAGACCTCATGCAGCTATTTGGTATAGCAGTAGTCCCAACCATGCAGGGTATAGAAGCACAGCAACAAATTGATACCTTTGCAGTGTAGTCGGAGGGTGAAATGTTTTATTGGTACAGCCAAGACTTGGTTACGACTGGTCCAGGGACTGTGACCAAAGAATTAATGAATATAGCCATCAGTAAGTTCCCCTCCCTTGACATTGACAAACAGCACCTGTTGCACTGTACTCTGTATTACTGTAACACGCCAGGACCTGATAAGGAATATGAGCAAGAATTGTTTAGAAATCGTGCAAACAGATTGATATTACGTAATCTGTACTGGGACACAGAAGGGAAAAGTGTAGCCAGCTGTTCATTGCCCCAGGAGTTCTTTGCACTCTATAAATCTAATCAATTACTACATGTTAGCTTAACTAAGGACAAAAACATAGAATGGGCAGACCTAGGAGAAAAAGTCACGAGATGGGAAAAAGACAGAATTAGAACTGTCAGAACAGGGAATACAAATACAGAAGCTGAATTGGATAACTCAGACCCACCCAGCCGTACACTTGCAGTCTAGCAAGGACAGCTGATTAGCACTCCTATTAAAGGAGGAAGAGAATGCCTTACAGAATATACCAGAAACTCTCTGGTCAACAGGAAAGTCAGATGTAGGACTTATTCGTACAGCGGGACCAGTTACTATCACGCCAAAATCAGTATTTAGACCACAGAAAAGACAGTATCCCCTAAGAAAAGATGCAGAGGTAGGAATCAAACCTATTATAGCAACTTTACTTAGGGAAGGGGTGCTGGTAGAATCTCCCAATTCACCATGTAACACACCCTTATTTCCTGTTAAAAAAGCAAATGGAGAATGGCGTATGGTCCAAGATTTACAAGCTGTAAATGACGCAGTAATACCAAGGTCACCTACAGTGCCAGACCCACACACCCTGTTGAATAATTTAAAACTTCAACGGAAATATTTTTCTGTGGTAGATATCAGCAATGCGTTCTTTTCGATACCGATACACCCTGACAGCCAGTATTGGTTTGCATTCACATTTCAGGGGAAAAGGTATACATATACGCGACTACCACAGGGATATTGTGAAAGTCCAACAATATTCTCACAAGAAATGGCAAGCAACTTGCAGGATTTACCCCACCAAGAGGTAGTCAGATTTTACTTTACGTTGATGACATCCTGCTGCCGGCCCCCACCCAGCAAGATTGCAAAGAAGATACCATAGCACTATTAAGATTTTTAACCACTGAAGGACATAAGGTAAACAAAAATAAACTGCAGCTTTGGAAAAAACAAGTCAAATATCTAGGATATGTAATATCCAAGGAGGGTAGAACATTAGATGAGGACAGAAAAGTAGCAATTTTGCAAGCACCAAAACCCACTACCAAGAAGGAAATGATGTCCTTCCTGGGTACAACAAATTTTTGCCAGAGCTGGATTCCAAACTATGCTTTGGAATCTGCACCTCTGACTGACCTGATATATAAAAAGCCTATGGCAGCACAGGATTTGTTACAATGGACACCAGAGGCAGAATCTGCTTTCTGCAAACTGAAACAGTTAATAGCATCATTAGTTCTGGGATTACCAAACTATCATAAATGTTTTTTCCAAACTGTAGATTATAAGCAAGGTTATATGACATCAGTGTTAACACAACAGCACGGGAACAAGCAATGCCCCATTGCTTATTATTCATCACAACTAGACCCAGTGGCACGGTCTTTACCTCACTGTGTACAAGCAGTAGTTGCAGCTGCAATGTCAGTACAGGCTTCGGCCTCAGTAGTTTTATTCCACCCTCTCATATTGAGAGTGCCTCATGCAGTCTCAATTATTTTACTGCAAGAGAAGGTAGCATATCTTTCCCCTGCTAGGCATCTTTCCTGTATGACTATATTGTTGAGCCAACCTCATATGACAATTGAATGATGCATGACTTTGAACCCTTCTACCTTGCTCCCAACCCCTGCAGATGGCACACCACACCGCTGCCTGCAGGTAATTGAGCAAAAGACACTACCTAGAAAAGATCTCACAGATGTCCCCTTGGATGATGCCGAGGTGACATACTACATGGATGGCTCGTGCAAAAGGGGTCCTGCAGGACAGAACCTAGTAGGATATGCAGTAGTCTCTGATACTGAGATTATAGAAACGAAACCTTTACCACACAACTTATCTGCACAGGCAGCAGAATTGATTGCCTTGACACGGGCATGTACCTTAGCAAAGGGTAAAAGTGTAAACATTTTTACTGACAGCCAGTACACTTTTTCTACTGTACATGTTTTTGCGCAACAGTGGAAAAAACGAGGAATGATAACATCTACTGGCAAACCTATTAATCATGCACAGTTTATTCTAGATCTCTTAGAATCTATTCAGTTACCTCAGAAAGTAGCTATTTGTAAATGCACAGCTCATACCAAGCAACAGGATAGGATTTCAAAAGGTAATGTAAGAGCTGATACAGCTGCAAAGCAGGTAGCTTCAGAAGTATTTCTTTTAAATGAGGAACTACAACCCTCTGAGATTTTAGACTTAGAAATGTTAAAGACAATGCAGACACTCACTACGCAAGTTGAGAAACAAAGATGGGTAAAACGTGGAGCAATTCTCGAAAAGAGGCTGTACATCTCTAAAGAAGGGAAACCGATACTACCATCTAATTTGTTTAGATATGCAGCTTTGTTGAGCCATGGGCAATGCCATGTCTCAACAGGGGGGATGATACAGCTGGTGAACCGAGTGTTCACGACATATGGATTCACCAACTATTCTAAAAAAATTTGTTTGATGTGCCACATTTGTAACAAACATCATGCACAAGGGGCGTTAAAGCCCAAGCAAGGGAGTTTCCCTACACCACTGTATCCATTTCATATTATCTGTATGGATTTCATAGAATTGAACAAATGTGAAAATAAGAAGTATTGTCTTGTCATTGTAGATATGTTTTCCAAATGGGTGGAAGCCTTTCCGACCAAAAATCCAGACGCGGCTACAGTAGCGAAAATCCTTGTTAAAGAAATCATCCCTAGATTCGGCATTCCGGAAAGGATCTACAGTGACAACGGTACACACTTTGTAAACCAAACCATACAACAGTTAAGTAAACATTTTGGTATTTCTTTAAAAAATCATTGTGCGTACCATCCGCAATCTGCAGGGCTAGTTGAGAGGCATAATGGAATATTAAAGAATAAGTTAAGAAAATTAATAGCAGAAACAGAAAAGAATTGGGTGTACTGTCTGCCCCTGGCACTGTTGAACATGAGAACTGTTCTGACTGCAAAAGGATTGACTCCTTTAGAAAACTATTTGGAAGGGCTTATTATATACCCCAGTGGAAACCTCTCATGCCCGCAGACCAGGAAGCTGACTGTACACTAGCCGAATATATGAGAAATTTGTTGAATTCTAAACATCTGTTGCAGTCAAATTCTGTTTCAGATAAAGAACAAACCAAAACATCGGAAGTGGCAGTGATCCCAGGGAATTGGATCTTGGTGAAAACTGTTAAAAAGAAGAACTGGACATCACCAAGGTGGGAAGGTCCATACCAGCTGCTTCTGTCGACACCTACTGCAGTCAAAATCACAGAGCGGGCCTCGTGGATCCACCTAACGCACTGCAAACTAGTTAAGAACTTTGAACTGGACACAAATCTTGTCACATGTCAAAAGCAAAAATGATAGAATCCAGAAAAATCCAAATAAAACTACTTGGAAGAGTCAGAGAAAACAGGAATGCAGAACAACCATTTCCTCAGAAGTATTGCATAATCATCCTGTTAATTGTACTAGTGACAATAACCTTTTTGTTGTGGCCATTCCTTTTCCCAGCCACACAAACTGAACTGAATAAACGTGAAGCGTTGCTCATAGACTGGCACCCAAACTTTAATACTTACCAGGCAATCAAATATGTGTATGCTGAGACTTTCAATGTTTCGAATTGCTGGATTTGCACAGCTTTGCCGACAGCATACGGGGGGTTATTGTTAACTTCAGTCCCCCTAGGTGTCAACGATACCTAGGAAAACTTGATTTATGATACATCAACTGTTACATCACAAGATAAAATAGCATTGCACTTGTCTGTTCCACAAAAAGGGACTGTGTGTTTTTATAAAAATGATACTGTTCAGGTGGGTTGGAGCAATTGCAATGTGACTGTTCCTTATAGATGCTACACTAAAGCTAATAACGCAGGCTCTTATTGTAATACAAACTATGATTCATTTTTTGAATTGATGCACAAAACAATTGATGAAGTAAAACATGATTCTGTTCATTATAAACAACTGTCTATAATTGATAGAAAAATGTTTCATGCAGGACAAGTGTATATTCATAGTAAAGTTACTACTAAAGTAGAGGATTGTTATTTTGTATGTGGTAGGAAAGCATACAAGTGGTTACCTGAGAATTGGTCCGGCAGTTGTTTTTTGGGCTACCTGGTTCCGGCCATACGACACACGGCAGTCTTACCTCAAGGAAAAATTCGGAATGTTCGAGAAATCAAGAAACCTGTAAATCCAGTGGGGCAAATCGATGCGCGCTGGAAAAACCATCATTCTATAAGCGATAAACTGACACACATGGACTTGAGTGATACTGTTATATCATGGGCAGGCATATTACCAGCATATGGAGCAACAAAATCGATCTGGGAGCTGAGAAAACTGTCTAAACTTCTCGAAGTAATGAGTAATGCGACCTTTTCTGCTCTAGAATTGGTGACTGATGAACTGAATGCCATGAGAACTGTAGTGCTTCAAAAGGAGGAGTGCTGTTCATATATTCCTGACCATAAACACGAGATAGACAATCACCTTGAGGTAATTCAGCAAGTGTCGGCCATGACCAAACCAGGACCAAACCCACTGATGGACTTTTTCCAGAAATGGTTTGGGGGGGCACTATCCTAATGAACATCCTGATTGCCATTTGTGTAGGAATGATCCTACTGGGAGTATGCATTTGCTGTGGCATCCCCTGCATGAAAAGACTGATCAAAGACCTTATAGACATGTCAGTTTCAGAAACCTTATATCAAGGTGCTGAGTTTGAAGAACTGTTGAAAAATTGAAAATGCTTTCATAGGTTTAAACTGAATGACTCTCTTAACTACAAATCCTGAGTAGGAAGAGGTTAGGGGAAGAAAAACTGTTTATGCTTATTTTGAAAGTAGAATAAAATTATTAAAAGGGGGGAAATGTTAGAATAATATGTATTAGTGTATGTATTAGTAATATGCTTAGTGCATTTAAGGTTTGAAAAGGGTTAACACATTTATTCTATTTCACACTGCATAAATCTGTACAAACTGCAGAAGCTTTCCAATCTTCTATTGTCATGAAATATGCGCAGTTATAATCTTTGCTTATGCTCTGGAAATTTACAGGGAAGCAGATAATTTCTGCTTGTGTCAGGAAAATAATAAATAGATGTATCACTTGTATTAATGTTATGAGATTTAGACAAGAACTTCCGCTTATGCTGTGAGAAAATACACAGCTGCAGAAGCTATTGATAATAAGAACAAAGACTGCTTGAAAATATATGAACTGCAATCAGCGTTTACTTGTGTCTAAGCTAGAAAAGTACCTTGAAATGTAACACATGTGTTAGAACTACACAATAGAAGCTTGTAGCAAGCTTGTTTTTCTCAAATGTTTTTCATAAATCTAGTCATGTCAGCAGAAAATCTGAAGTAACATCTGCTGTAGAACAATACAGAAAGTTGTGTTTAATTACATCAACTATGGAAAGCAACGTTTTGTAGAACAGTATAAGAAGAGCATACTTCCTGTTAGTAGTTAGGCAAAATCCTGTATGTGCATGTTTTTGTCTCCTTGCTGCAAGTAATAAAAGGTGCCATACCTGAACCTAACGTAAATTGGTCTTTGAAGTTTTTTCCTTTGACAGTATCTATTATAGGAATTACTGAATCAAGAGACATAAGCAACTTAACCTTCTTGGGGGTATTTGAAAAATGAATGTTTAAGGCCGGACACACAAGGTCATGGCGTTCATTTCCTAGTATGAATCTTCGTGTTTTGAATTAAGTTCTCTTAATATTCTCTTAGAAACACTTGTTGGTATTAAATGAGAGACGTAATAAAACTGTTACATACAGAAAACTTTCCATGGATCAGATAACTCACCGGGAATATATATAATTAAACTGGCTTGATTTTTACATCACAAATATGCAATAGTTATGGACGACTTAACTTACCCTAAAGTTAATTGATATAATTTTAGTGCTAGTGTTGCTATTGAGCAAGACTTTCTAGCTAGATATGTTATCTCTGCACAGTTTTTCCCAATTACAGAATGAAGCAACTAGGTATAGGAACATCTTGGGCATTATCCTCAGTAATTGTGAGGGTACAATTAAAAATGTTCAGATTGGTCCAACAATTGGTACTCCTAATCCAGCTCAGGTTTGAAAAAAAAATATTATAGCTGACTTAATTATGATCATATAGAAAGTCTAAATACTAACTGGCATGATATGACCAACATGAAACTGTACATGAGATATCCCAAATTAGAACAGATGTATTTATTTACTATCTAGTAAATGAGTAGATGGACTGGTCCTGAGACCCTTTTTTCTGCAACCTCGGCTTAGAGACAATAAACAGTACAAGTAAACTTAAATTATACACTAAAAATGTGACAGAGTGTTTGGCTGATATAGTTGCAAAACTTTATAAATTTAATATACAGTTATTCTGCATTTTATAAAGTAGAATGTTGTACAATGTTCTTATACATTTCTAATAAAGTAACACGTTTATATTAGGTATTACCATTATTTTTCCATCTCTGTAGAAATCCTAGCTAAATTCTGTTCTTACAAAAATCACAGGTATAAGTTATCTTGCTGAAGTATGATAAAACAATCTAAACTATACAAGAGGAAGCCTCAAACATTTCAGTTATATAGGAGACATGGAACCCGCAGTAACAAAAAAAGTAAATAAATAAAAATAAATAGAGTTACCAGAGATTTCAAACTCCTTATGAAACATTAAATGTGAGACCAAATTGACTAAAGGCACACAAAACAAAAAAATTATAATAAATATATTAATTCAGTAACCAAAACTAAAAATTTTAATAAGAATGATAACAGATAATGGCAAGCATGCATGCAATTCTTAACTAATTGCTGATGAATCTATTTATTTATTTTTTTAAATTTATTTCCAGTTTGATAACTTGGGTGGTCCACTGGGCCCAGTGAGCCCATTTTCAGTGGAGGCCCGGGGAAAAAAGCTCCACAGTACAAAGTTACAAAATTACAAATACAAATACAATACAAAAATTACAGACATATTATAAACAAGCTAGATTCAAAATAGAATACATGTGCAAAAGAAATAAGGAAAGAAGAACATTGTATTTAACATTTGCTTAGAACAAAAATAATCTGCGGGTTATCAGGTATTGAGCTTGATCCCTAATAATAGTAACTAAGAGGCACTAGAGATAGAGATAGGAGAACTAGGCAGGTAGAATGCAGTTATATTTCCATTTGGAGGAGAGGTAGGAGTGGAGCTTAGGTTTAAAGTTATCTTTGTTTTGTATTGTCCTTAGGGAGGGGAGGATTTCATTTTTGGCTAGGGAAAAGAGAGGAGAAGTTGACCTGTGGGTTGTTTAGGTTTATGGACAGTAATTAAGTTTTGGTGTTCAGATCTAAGTGTTCTGATTGGGATGTATATGGGTAGGATGTTAGAGAGAGTGGGGCATGAAGTGGGGTTGAAAATTTGTCTATGGGCTGTGGTAAGTTGAAAGAAGTCCAAATAGTTAGGGAGTTCTAGCCAGTTTCGAGAATGGATGGCAATGCAGTGATGGGAAAAGTGTCTGGAATTAGTGATAAATTAAAAAATTTTATTGTAGCAGTTTTCAAGTTTAGAAGAGGTGGCTGAGAATAGATTGGTTAGCAAGGGGGGCCCATACATTAGGGAGGGGAGTAGGTAGGAGGAGGCAAGTATATGTCTGGTGGAAGGAGAGAGGAAGTGGTTGTTTCTGTATAGCAAGCCAAGTTTTTGGTGTTTTTATGTTTGGCTGTATGTAGGTGTCAAATTTGAGGTGTTCATCTATAGTGATACCGAGAAGTTTGGCAAAAGGAACGACTTTGATAGGAGAGTTATTGTGGCTGAGGACTTGAAAGGAGCTTTTATAGAGGAAAGGATTTAGAGGGAGGGAATATTAATATTTTTGATTTGTTATTCAGAGAAAGGTGGTTATGGAGCATCCAGTTTTCTGTGGTTGAAAAAGCAGTCTGAGTTTTGGCTAAAAGATCAGGGAGGTTGGTGGTGGAGCAGACTAAGGTAGAGTCATCTGCATATTGTATAATTTTGGCATTGGGGATGACCGAGTGAAATGTATTGATAAAGATATTAAACAACATAGGGCCGAGAATGGATCCCTAGGGTACCTCTGCGGGAGTGAGAAGAAATGGAGAGGTACCTTTTCCCCATTTGACAGCCTGAGATCTGTCAGATAAGTAGCTTGAGAACCAGGATAGAATTTTTTGGGAGAGATGTAACTTAGAAAGGTGGCTCAGAAGATGGGTATGGGAGACAGTATCAAATGCCTTGGAGAGATCTAACAGTACAGTCGATACTATGTTCCCAGAATCACGGGCTTGATTGACTGTGTCTAGGAAAGAGAGAAGAGCTGTTTTAGTGCTATGGCCAGGTCTGAATCCATGTTGGGTAGGGGTAAGAAGCTGATTTTCAGTTAGGAAAGGTATAAGTTGGAGGTGGATACATTTCTCTAGGATCTTAGAGATTGGGGAGAGGATAGCTATAGGGCAGAAATTGGAGATATTAGTGTTTTTGCCTCCTTTGTGGAGGGGGAGAATATAAGCTGATCACCAGAGTTTGGGGATGTATGACTCCTGTAAGGATCTGTTAATTAAAATGCTAATAGGGAGTGCGATCCCATCAGCAGCAGACTTAAGAAAGAAGGAGGGAATGTTGTCAGGGACATTGGACCAGGGTTTTAGTTTAGAGAGAAGTCTTTTTATGAGGTTAGTAAATATGGGTTTAAGCTCAAATGGGGGGGGGGTTAGAGTCAGAGGTTGGGGAAGGGGCATGGGAGATGTAGTATGTTAGGGGGTTATTCTTAGGAAAAGTCTTGGTTAGTTCTGATATTGTGTTAATAAAAAAGGAGTTAAAAGTGGAGGCTATTTCTACATCAGATTTGCTTAGGTCTGGGCAGGGATTGTTTTTGTTGCCTGGGTTAAATAACCTGTTTTTTTTGAGTGAGTGGACTGGAGTTTGATATAGTGTACTTTTTTTGTCTCTGATAATTTGTTTTTTTGCAAGGTTACAGAGCTGTGTATATTGAAGTAGGGTATCTGGGAGTTTGTCTTTATGGTAAACTTTCCGTGCTTTGTCTCTTTGGCACATTATTTGCTTGGTATCTTTAATAAGCCGAGGGGCAGTATTGGTTTTTATGCTTTTAGTTCTTGAAGGGGCTAGGGAATTTAGAGTATTTAGGAAAGCTAGGTTAAAAAAGTCAACACATTGTCAAGTGGAAGGGATTTTAGAATATTCCAATTTATTTGTTTGAAGCAGTTTGAAAAGATTTGGGGGGATCAAAGATTTGGGGTCAAGGTTACTGAAGTTACGTGTGTGAACATATTGATGTTGATGGGGAGGGGTTGATTGGTGAATGAAAGCTGGGAGGTGGTCACTAATGGAGTTGGGGAGGGTTCCAGAGTTGGAAATTTTTTTTGGATGGGAGACTAGAATCCAGTCAAGAGTGGACCTTGGGGGTTTTGTTCTATTAGGCCTGGTAATGGAGTGGATTATCTGGGTAAAGTTGAACAAGATAATAGAATGGGAGGGTGTGGAGTTATTGATTCTATTCCAATCTAAGTTTACGTCCCTTAGTATATACGTTTTAAGGTTTATTTTTGTTGAGGCCCATAATAAAATATCTTCCAGTCTTCTTCTTCTTCTTTTGGCTTTTCCCGGTTAGGGGTCGCCACAGCAGATCATCTGTCCGCTCATGATTGGCAGTGGAGTTTTACAGTGTCGAGTTGCCAGCCCAGTGCCCAACCTTCCACAGAAGGCACACATATGCACACACTCACACCTAGGGCCAATTTAGAGTGTCCAGTCCACCTACTGCATGTCTTTGGGATGTGGGAGGAAACCGGAGCACCCAGAGGAAACCCACACGACCACAGGGAGGACATGCAGACTCCACACAGAAGGCACCCCAGCCAAGAATCGAACTGAAGAACCTCTTGCTGTGAGGTGACAATGCTAACTGCTACACCACCGTGGCCGTTCTGCACCACCGTGGCCACCCCTGCACCACCGTGGCCACCAAATAAAATATCTTCCAGTATTGGGGTGTTATTCTCTGGTGGAATATATATGGCTACAATGCATAGACTTTTGTGATTGTTCATTTGTAGTAGGCATGCTACTAGCTCTGCATTACTGAACTGAGGAATGGGATGTGGGAAGGAGATTATAGAGAGAAGGTTGGAGTGGAAAAGGGCGACATCTCCACCTTTTCTATTTGTGCAACAAAAAATAAGTACGCACTGCTGAAGGTAGTCTTGCCAAAAAAGAACCAAAGTAAAAAAACAATGCAGACATACCAAAACAGACAGGATAAATGTGTGATTTAATAAAACTTTTAAAAAACAAAATAAACTAAGAGAACGTACTTCATTTGTACTACATTCTCTTCATTTGTCTTGTCTTTTAAAAGTTTTATTAAATCACAGATTTTATTGTGTTTATGGTGGTACATCTGCATTGTTTTTTACTTTTCTATTTGTGCAGTCACACCTAAGAACCTGGAATCCAGAAGGTAGAATTTCAGAGTCAGAAATGTGGGGCCTGAGCCAAGCCTCGGAGATGGTAACTATGTTAGGTTGGTTGAAGCTCAGCCAAGCATGAAAGTGAGATATTTTGTTACAGAGACTCTGGCTGTTGATAGTGAGAAGTTTTAGGATTTTTTTTGGGGAGGATGATTTGAGTTCAGGGTATTGTTGTCTGGGGAGGAAATAGGTCCAGGGTTAGGGTGAATATCCCCTACTAGGAAGAGGAAGTTGGAAGGGGAAAGTATTAGTATTTTCTGTTTGGTTGTAAGGTAATCTGGAAAGTGTAATATTAATTTTGTTATATGTGGTTTTACTGTGGTTGGGATCACTTTCATTTTAAAAAGGTGGAGAGGAGAGGTCTGGTACAGAGACGGTGAGATGGAGAAGGGGTGTTTGGAAGCCTGATGGGAATATAGGTTGTAAGTTAGTTTTGGAGGTATATGCAAAAGAAGGAGGGAGTTGGTTATTAGTGTAGGAGGTTGCAAGGTATAGGGGGATTAAAAGTATTAAGAGGGTTAAGTAAGTATGGGGGTTGGAGTACTGAGGAAGCATAGTGGTAAGGTTGTGGATCAACTGGGTTGAGATGTGCTAGTAGGACGTTGAGGGATTGGACTAGGCAGGGAGATGGAAATGAATAATGTAAGTTAAGTGTGTATAGAAGAAAGGAGGAGGGAATAGGGGGAGGAGGAGGAAGATTGATTGGTTGGAGGGAGCTGGGGGGTAGGGCACTGGTTAGAATAAAAGTAGGAGTAGTGGGGTGGGTGGGAATTGGAGGCAGGGTAGGGGAGTGGAGTGAGCCCGAAGGATGAATGGAGTGGGTTGAGCCAGTCCTCAGGAATTTGTCCAAAAACCTATCTATGAGGAATCCCAAAGAAGTATGTATTTTACTTTCTCCATTGGCCAGATAATTGTAGGCAGGAAGGGGAGACTGAAACTGAAAACTGCTACTAAGGTGGATCTAGGGGTTATAGACTGAAATAAGGGAGGAGGAAGATGGCCCTGTACACTGTGCTTGCCACTGCAGAGACTTACAAACTGTCTGAAAAAATTATTTGCTTGTTATTATAGAAAATGCACGTACAGGTTCTATTTTTATTTTACTGTCTGTTGTTGTCGCCACTGAAATCAGAAGGATGTCTTTCCAGGAGAGGGTCTGTGTTCCTGTGTCTCAGGGAGCTAGGCTGCAGGGAAAGCTCTGTTTGTTTAAATGAGGCTATCTGTGGAAGAAAACAGGGGGAGAGACAGAAAAAAATCAGTTAGGGATAAGGAAGGAATAAAGAAGTTAAGGAGAAGGAAGGAATAAAGAAGGTCTTAGTTTGAGCTGTAGCACTTTAGTTTAGGCAGTTTCCCGAGCAGAAAGAAACAATGTTGAGTGTTACCAGTGCCAAATAGCTACACTATGGTGATTGAATAGAGGTCAGAAATTGGGCAGCCCCAGATACTATGTATTAAGCAGAGTGTAGCTTATTTTCAGTTTTGCAAAATTAAATGGGCACATCTGTAATATTTCCAATTTAGTCAGTCTTCTTTAACCTCTCCTTCACTTCCACTAGTAGCTAAGCAGTCTAGTGAGACTATATTATATACTATCATTTTCTGAGCAACTAGTTTCTAAGTCCCAAATGAGTAAGATGATACCAATGGGGCTGGACAATATCCCAGCTATTTTAATTAAAAAAACCCAAAACTATTGAATTAAAATATTGCACATATTTTTTAATGGAATATTAATTAATGGGTTTTGTTCTTGAGTCCTGGAAAAATCAACAATTATACCTGTGTATATAAAGGGTAATAAACAAGACATTCAGAACTATAGACCAAATAGCCTAATGCCCTTGCTGGGCAAACATATTGAAAGATGTCTCATTCATCTTATAACAAATCATGTCAAATGAAATATCAATACAGCATACACATCCACCAGTACAGATTTACTTCTAAGAGATCTACTTTCATAAACTAATGTTTACCATCAAATTAGTTTAGCTTTGGTTATGGGATTAACTATTCAAGTTATCTTACTGGATTTTGCGAAAGCATTTGATACCATCTCACATCACACAATTATTAAAGTATTAAACATGTATAAATTCAATCCATATCTAGTTAGCAGATTTAATAATTGGCTAGTAGGTGTTTATTGGTGTGTCGCCTTTCAATGCATTCATTCTAATCTCTTATCAATACTTACTGGAGTATTGCAAAGTTTATTTATAGGTCCCTACTTATTCTATCTGGTATTTGATACCATCTCAAAAACTAAGTCTTGTTGGGTTAATAAATATTTAGTGCCTGGAGTGCACTGATTATGCTCTGATATTTGGAAAAAGACAAACCAGTTAAGTGCCAGAGTGGCACACGACCTGACATTAACAATTGTTAAACACCCCCAGTTTATGCTGCTATGGTCAGGTCTAGCACCAGGCAGTAAAATCTGCCTGTACTGACCTGCAAATGACAGTAGCAGAGCAAATCATTTGTTTCTGCTGCTGTCTGTACCCTTGTCCTGTTTCTAACTTCCTGTAAAAAATACTTAGAAAATTGTAAGAATAACAGAATGTATTTGCCTGCATAATTTGAAGGGCATGAAATCTGAAACTCAAATATATGTTATTATTTTGTGACTTCAATCCTCAGTGGTTTGTTCAAAAAACACAAATTTAATAAAGAACATCCAAAAATATCAAGCAAAAATCTGAACATTCTGTGAAAATCTGGACAGTAGAGATGTAAGAAAGGTAAGTGTAAATGTAATGGAGTGCATTACACTCTTTCTGATGTCATCATTAAGTCTTTTATGGCTTTCAAAGCTGGCAAAACAGTGTTTATTTTTCATTATAACTAATAGTACATGGAACAGATAAAGCTCCACGAATCTCAAAGAATTATGATGGTCTCACAGATCATAAAACCCTGTTATTATGTGTTCTGACATGGATACCAAGATTTACCTCTTGAGCTTCACTCTTGAGTTGAATTTCTTGCCACCCATGTCTTGAACACACAATAAGCCTGTTACGATTGGCAAACTGATCATAATCCTCTATGTAGATGACTTTGAGGCTGGATTTGTCTTGCAAGATGACTAGATATCAGTAAATACCTATGCAACAGTATATCATAGACAAATAATACAGGTCTGAACTTCAGGAAACCTAAATGTCAGGTGATGTACTTTAGGAAATATTCGGTTCCACACCCTCTAATTCTCGATAGTTCCATATTGGCAGACATTCAAGAATACAAAGATCTCGGGTTAACCATAGCTAATAATTTGATAAGCATGTTAACAACATTAGATGCAAAGCATTAAGGCATGCAGGATTAATGTTAAAATCTATGTCCCTGAGGAATAAAAAGAATATGATCATGTTTTATAAAAGATATTTCAGACCAGTTCTTGAGTACAGCAGCTTATTTTGCATACACATAAGTTACCAACTTCAAAAACTTGAATCAGTGCATAGACAGTTTACAAAACAGATTCCTCTTGACGGGACTTAAGTTATGCTAATAGATGTATAACATTTAATTTGTTTTCACTACATTACAAATTATTTTGAGGTAAGGCTATTCTAGGTTACTTAGCATTTAAAGATGTATGGGCATTATTAAATGTAGATCTCTATTTTAGCCCCATGACCTATAATAAGTGTGAATAAAACATCAAAAAGAAATAATTACATTACTCAAGTTATTCCAATCATTTGGAATAAAATATCCCACAGTATAAGAATTTCTGAAAATCTTGTAACTTTTAAGGCTAATTTGGAGGCTTGGATGGGATTAGTATTTCAATACTTTTTTTCAAGGGGTCATTGCTTTTTTGACAGCCCTATGGCATATAAAACTTATTAAATCTCTCACTCCAATGCTTCCATGTACTGACTAAAGCCTTTGCTGCACCATAGTGTCTTCTTTCTTAAGCACAGTCTTGCTGCTTAAGATACCAATATGACAAAGAAAAATACAGCTAATTTGAACCCTCAAATCTGAGTATATCAAGGTAGCTCTTCACAATGCCTGAAGTCTGAATAATTGGATCTTAAGATTCTCCAGCTTAAACACATCCATATAGTTGTTCTAACTGAAACTTGGTTTCTCTGTAGAGATAGCACTCCCTCCATACCTTTATTTTGTGGTACCAGCATTCAGGCCTGAGGATAATGTGGTGGCATTTCCATATTTGTCAGGAAGCACTTCACTTCTAGGCAGGTACACAGAGGCATTGACCTACAACTCACAGTGAACAAAACAAGTTATCAGTGTACAGCCTCTTAACAGGGAACCCACCATGCCACCAGAGGACTAGAAAAGGTTCATTTGTGTACTTGCCGAACTACCTACACTGAAAAATTCCTTTATGATGGGTTATTTCAAACTACCCTTCAATAAACCAGTGCACCTAGACATCTAAAACTGGGTATACTTTGAGATTCCTAATCCTAATGAATGGAAATTCTCTAGAACAAATAGTAAACCAGCCAGCTAGCGGGTAGAGCATTCTAGACCTTTTCCCAACCAACATAGCCTTCACATCCACCACTCCTTTAGTATCCCCAGCCCTGGTTAAATTTGACCACAAACTTGTAATTTTTTTCCTTTAAAGTCTCAAACACTCCTCCCCCGACTAATCAGCACATCTGTATTTAAGGATTTCAAGCATGCAAACTTACTCAAATTGTAATATCGCCAGTACAGATGTAACCTCAGCTGCTACTTGTGGAACAGAGTTATTCTCAATTAGCTAACTGTTTAGATTTAACTGTCTCTACTAGAGTGAAATATAATGGAATATTTAAGAACAAACCACTCTGGTGGTCTGCCAGTGTAACTATGCTCTGTAACAAAATAAAAATCCTTCTTAAGTCCTATAACAAATCCAGATCATCCCACATCAAATGCTATGTTAAAAAGATTAACATGTAATTAAAAGCCAACATAAAGAATTCTAAAGTCAAATATGAACTAAAACTGGCATTGGAAGCCAAGGATAACCATAAATCTTTCTTTAGTTATATCAGGAAATTAAGAAATAATGCCAAACAGTGTAATGAACTGATCTAAAATGGCACCACCCAACTCTGACCGAAAAGACATAGCCAAAATACTATTAAATAGATTCAGTGCCAACTTCACCAAGGACACACATCAAAACTCTGCATCATCTGGATCTATGACATTCCCTAAGATTATAAAGGAACACTGGTCCAGTTCATTTACTTGGATGCTTAATAAATAGCAGCAGGCATGCCCTAGTGGACCCCTCCTGAACTTGTTTAACGTAAGCTTAGGTATAATGTATATCCAGAAGCATGGAAAACTGCTGTTGTGATGCCCCTCCACAAAGCTTGCCCTACCACAGATCTGTGGGACTTTAGACCCATTAGCCTGACTACTTTAATATGCAAGGCTGCAGGATATATCACAACTGACTCCATAAGCAAATACATCAGGCATTTTCATTTGTGCGTGCTAAATTTAATAGACCTGTTCAAGAGGGTCACACAGGCAGTAAATACTGATCAGTCTGTCCATACAATCTGTCTGGATCTGGCCAAGGCTTTTCTTGTTTCAAGATTTAATATTTTAAAGAGATGTACTCCAAGCAAGAGGTCAGATCGTTTTTTTTTTTTTTTTTTTTTGTGGAGTGTACAATTTATTTTGGATAGGGTGAGGCAGTCATGTTCACAGTGAGAGGAGTTTGTGAGGAGTTTATGTTGTTAGAGATGGTGTGTAAAGTTTATTTTTTTTTTGGAAGCTGAAGCCATGCTTGGAAGGCTGTATTGTAGTTGGGATAGGAGGAACCCTTGCTTACAATGCTGTAGTGAGGTAAGGAGAGATTTTGCTGGCACAAAAGAGGAATGAGTTGATTTTGTTTCTGATATTATTCAATAATTTATGATTCTTTTTCTCAATGGTTTGTGTTACTTTGACAGTAGAAACCAATAACAACAACATTGATGTTAAAGAAAAGCTGACTAAAGCCAAAGAAAATTTCAGTATGAGAGCAGGAAAGGAAGTCACTAAAGTAACTGACACATATTTAACCAGGATGTGATATTGATAATGAAATGAAAGCTGTATTTGAAATTACTACACATGCCACTCTCATAAATATGAGTATTTTATAAAATAGATGTTAGACTATGACAGGTGTCTGAAAATGAAGTGAAGAATATGGCCATGATTCATTAGCAAAATATAAATACAGTGATATAATCCAGAAATAAGGTGTTATAAAACCTACATGCAACAATCAAAACAAAAAGATAATAAGAAACAAGTAAAAATCTGTAAGACTTGTGGAGAGACTTTTCCTCATTGTATAGTATATAGCAAGAGGAAGACAAGATTGAAGATTTTTGCTGTTTTTTACTAACCTTTTTCTAATTGGCTTATTGGTGGAGGCTTCTCTCCTCGCTGAAACTGAAAATGGAAATATAATACCCAGCTAGACTAAAAAAAAAAAAAAAAAAAAAAAAGATCTTTCTTGTTGAGGAATGCTGTAAATCATAAATCATAGAAACAGTTTAAGTTCACCAGAAAAGCAAAAATAATTCATAAGTAATCAACATAGATCACAATATGATGTCATAAATGACAATTATTTGTGTGGGTCAGCTATGAGAGGGTGTTGTGTAGTACAAGCTTTAAGAGACTGGCTTTTTAAAACTGAGGTTATTAGTTCAAATTTTGTTAGGTCATGCCAGAGACTGTGTTCTAAGACACTCTCAGGGGAGTTTTATGTACTTGATTTTTGAGTCTGCCAGTTAATGCAGAGGATTAAGTCAATCCACTGTTAAGAAGCAGCTATCCTTCATCCATGGTCTGAGTCCCTCAGCCTCCGTTTTCCTACTGTGTGAGTCTAAATAAGTCAGTTCACCAGACAGTGCTCTGGAACAGTTAGGAAGATTGTGCTAGGCTCCATAATGGTATCCCGAAGCACATGCTACTGACTACCTAGCAGCCAGTTAATCTATGAGAAGCTGACTCCAAAACTGTTAAATGAAAACTCATTGCTCCAAAAGCATTCAGGAAAAACATTCCAAAACTACTGAGTAAAACATAAAACTAATACATTTTTTGTAGGGGACAAGCACTCCCCTCACTATTCCTAGTATGAATGTTTTACCTCATCTCTCTTACTTAACCATGGAGAAATGAAAGCCAACACACACGCGCCCGCGTGCTCGCGCACACACACACACACACACACACACACACACACACTGTTTTTGCAGTAGTATCACAGGGAGAAGACCTACCTGAAATTATTTACATGAAGAATACTCTATTATTTCTTTCTGATAAACACAAAATTAATGAGTTTTCTCCAGCTGTAAACCTAAACAATTTCTAAGTCTGTAGTATCAAGATCTTTACCTACAAATGGTATGAAACCTAAGCTATTCAAAAGAAATTTCAAAACCACAGTCTCAGATAATATCAAACAATAACAAATATTTTTGTAATACAAGGGCATGGGTCTCACTATTTAACTACATCAGTTCTGGAAAAAAAAAATTAGGCATGAAGGAAATAAAGACCAAACATTTCACAAGGTATGTATTATAAAACAAGCAGTTAAGTCCATGTATGTCCCCCTTACAGAGAGACATTTAACAACATTAACTATATATATATATATATATATTTACATATACACATGTATATACATACATATATATATATATATATATATATATATATATATATATATATATATATATATATATATACAGTTGCATCAAGGGGGACTAGTTTTCAAAGAGAAATGTAAGATAGCTAGAGAATATAGTGATTTTATGTCTGTAATTCATTCCCAACATGCCTAAATCTAAAAGAAACAGAAAAAAGAGGGCTGAATGTTTTGGTAAGTTAAGGAGCTATATTATACTAATTTATGGCACAAACTGACTGTTGCCTTGAAGATTGGCAACAATGACTGTGATTCAATGATATGTATTCCACAAAGGTGAAAAACAAAACAGAAACACTATTTCAAATGTTATAAGTGCTTTAAACATACTATAGCAGTATGGATATTATATTTAGTTTATGGTTACTCCAGGATTAGTTATATATCTATGGTATAACTGTACAGTGGATAAGAGTAGCAAAAGCTTTATTCCTGTTTTAAAAGATATTATAACAGAATTTCAAATCAGACCAGATTAAAACAGTTCAGTACTCATTAAGTTTCAAAACTACCGTACTCAAACTTTTTCTGCAATTACTCAAACGCTGTCTGCAGTTCATTTTATTTATGATGAATAATTACCATTTTTAATAAAACATTTCCATCTTATAGCTGTAATTACAGATATTGACCATTAGATGGCACCCTGACCAAACACTTTTTTGCTATATTTCAACTATAAATGGTCAAGAGTACCAACATTATATATATAAAGTAGGTGATGTCAACTCCTTTAACATAAATACATTGCTTTTCATGTATGCTCAAGAACTCTCGAAATCTCACTTTAATTAATCTAAACTGTTTTTTAACGTCAATACCTGAAAAGCTTCAACCAGGTTTTCCTTCTGATAAATGTTTATCTAAGGTACTGTTTTGCCTACAATTATTATGTTAACTACCATAGTGATACATAACAGTATAATTCTAATTCTGAAAGACCTAGCTATTTCCTCACAAAAAGCACCCAGCAATGCAAACGGAATAGTGCAATGTCCACAGCTTACGTTTGAAATGTCTTCTCTTTGTCTCATGTGCCCAGTTGCATCTGTTTACCACTATTTTCGTAACTCATCTGGCAATCATGATTTGTAAGCAAACCAATACTAAAAACCATTAAAACTTTCCTAAATACTTTTTCTAATCTAGGGGTTAAATAATATTCCCAATGTTATTATAAGATGGGCATGGAAACTAGCTAGTCACAATTATTTTCAGTGTTCTATATATTTTTAAAAATACGTCCCTCCCAGCAGCCGGCCTATCACAAACTAACTGATGGGCTGATTCAGCATGGCTTCTCCATCACAAATGCAAGTTCTGCTTTTACTGTTAGTGAAAAATAGCAACTGGCCTCTAAAACTAAAACTAAAACTGAAGCAGATAATAAATGAAACATTAAATATTGTTTCTCATGGTTATCCCACTCTCTTGTCATACACACAAGTACATTAGACAATGTAAATATTATAGCTTTAATTACATTTGTTTCTTGGGAATGAGAAAGCATCACCCTGATTTTATGTACAGGTTGCATGTTTTCCATGGCAGTTACTTAACTATTATATATATTACTACTATATGGGCTATTAATATGCTTTCTGTAGTCTAGGGTTGATTCCCTCACTGTCCATTTGCCTACTGTGTAACTGTGGGGAAGTCAGTTAATCAGGCAGTGCCCGGTCTGGGGCAATTAGGAAATTAGGCTAGGTTCCTCAAGAGTCTCCTTGTCTGTATGCTTATTAACTACCTATGAACCTATGAAATGATTCCCAGGCTATAACAACACCTTTGCTACTCCCTGTGTTCAGAATGTTTATACACCATTCTACCTTTCTTTCAGTACTTCTAGTACTTCTGCTATGAGTTTGAGACAATTTATTCCTCATTATGCCAACTGCATATACAGTGTATCTATATATATATATATATATATATATATATATATATATATATACACACACACACACACACACACACACACACACACACATACATACACAAGGTTGCCATCTCAAAGGGCCACATGAAAGCATACCTGGAGTTGTACTTGGTGATGTGTACTTTTCCTGGGGCTCAAACAGTAGGCAGGCAAGCTTTGCTGGTAATACCTAATATATTATCTGCTATGTTACATGTAACTGTCCATGAGTCTTAGTACCTCCCTTGTTTGTAGTTAACCATGAGAGTGGTAGCGTGGGGCTACCATACAGCCCAATGAAGAACTCTGGAATGCAGGATGAAGAGGAGACTGCTAGTATAAGCGTTATGAATGCCAACCCAGTAACGGACAGTTTTGCATAGTTAATGACAAGAAGCCAATGGAATGAGCTCATTCTAGTAGCTGAGGGCTATATGTTCCACAGAAAGTGGTAAGCTAATAATCTTTCCTATTGGGTCTGTACCCACAAAAGGACATCCAGGTGTAGGGGAACAATTGGGAATTGAATAATAATGTGCTTAATCTTACCCAAAGTGCTAGTTTTTGCAAACAAACTCTTATGAGAATCTTTTTAATTTTCCACATGTTTAGCATTTGTTTTGTATTTATGTCTGTGATACAATTTGTTCCCTTTATTAGCTATATGTATTAGCTTAGCATTTGGTCTGAATGTATTATGGTAGGGACCGAATGCCATTGCTGGTGAAGTCTAGTGCTATAATCCAACCCAGAGGGGTGACTGGAAGTGCTGGAAGTAACTTGGACTGTATCTGGAAAAGTGGTAGTTGTTTCTACAAAAGTAACCACACCTGCCTCTTGGAAAGGGAAGACTATGTGCTTCTTGAGGCAGAGGTGGGTCATAAGGTGCAGAAGGTAAGGGAGGCCAGTCATCATCTAATGATTCTGGTTACGTGACTGATCATTAATCTAACTGCCTTAACTGGTACATACCCCAGGAGTGGGACTTCTCTTCTGCACATTTTTGTAATGTATTTACCATTCTATTAGCTGCTTGCAGCTGTGACTTTAACCTGGTGGAATTATATTTTAAGATTCTAACTGCAGATTTCTTTTCCATATTTTTAGATTCTACTTGCCTGTCATAAAAAGCTAACCAACAAAAGGCCAGTATCTTATTACTTTTTTGTTTCAGCTTATTTTTCTTATAAAATTTTCTTATCAAAAGTACCTTTTTTCAGAAACTGTGCTATCATTTTAGTGAGCTCAGACTATTTTGTCAAATAATTACAGCTATCTCTTGCATAATTATTAAACGTATACCTGCCTGGTGCCCCATACTCTATCTCCCTAAAACCACTTGTACAGGCACACACTATAAAAACACACTCTTATACCAAAGGGATAGATACATAACTATAATTAGGACCACTTACATTCCCAGAGAAGGAATCCTCTCTGTTCCTTTTCTTTATATTTGTTAGAACCCACTCTCACACCTGTGAATGATACTCTGTCCTTCTAACAAGGACAATTCGGTCTTTATGACAAGGATACTATGTCCTTGTATATGTAATTGGTTATATCTCGGTAGTGCACAATTATACCTAAAGTATATTAGTTTAAGAGATTACACAGACATCCAGTTTGAAGGTGCTTTACAATTTAGCAGCTCACATTCGATCAGAACTAGTGAATAAGTTTTAGTAAAGATTACCTGTAGAGTTTAGACTCTGCTGAGATTTTAAAATTATGTATTGATGCACTAGAAACTTGCTTGACAGAAAACCTGCCTCTCTTTTGTGTCTAGTGGCAATTTTTAATGCAGCTGCACAAAAACATTCCAGAAATCCAAGCTACAGCACCAAACTGTTAGGGTGCCAAATAATTTTCACATGAGACAGTTCAACAGAAAATAACAATCTGCTTTACTGCACATTGAAACACATACATGGGAGACTAGGAGCTCAAGGTCTGTCTCCCCAAACTGCAGAATGCTTGATATTCTATACTTTGTTTCATTAAAAGCAACATTACTGTAACAATCATAAAACAACGACTGACTAATTAAAAATAAGCACAACAGTTTTAATTTTGCTAAATAAGCTCAAAAGATTATTTCTTTATAACATTTCATATTAGGCATGAGTTTCCGAATTCCATGATAGAACTTTCTACTTTGAACAGATCTTATACATTTCTAACCCTGTAAGCACTTAGTAATATTAGACAGGAAGCAAATCAATAGATGCATGCTGAAGAACATTCAGGAATCCATCTTGTTATGAAAGCATATTAGAAATGAAATGCACACACACTAGCATTTTCTCTTCTCTGTATTTCTCACCCTTCACCACAATTGAGAGGTATATCCAAGAGGAGGAGGAGTTTGATCTCCCACAGATGCCTAGGAAAAGGGCTTTACAATGGTTGATGCACCATATCCAGTAGTGGAGGCAGCCTGTGGAGCACTGTGCATTGACTATCTGGTAAACCGCCAGTAAGGGGATATGCCATCTCAGGAGTATAGGTTCATAATGTGCCACATTAGTGAGTATGAGGTGGCCCACAATGCTCGGCCACTGTGTGCCACATTAGTGAGTATGAGGTGGCTCACAATGGCCATGCATTCTCACAACTGTGGATGACCTAGGCTGCATGGTAAACATTATGAAGTGGCTGATGGATGGCATGTTCCCCACTAGGAACGTGGTATATTGGCAGCTTCACATTATGCACAGCAGCATTGCCATTGGAGAGAACAGCAGGTCTGCACCCTTATTATACTATCTGATGACAAGTGAGAGCCAGGCAGAGTATGATAATCAGTTAAGTGACCTCTCTGGCATTGTGGAATGCTTTGATCTCACTCCACAGTACCTCAGCATGTCATGATGGACTTTGCCTGGGTACTGATGACTCTACATTGATTTGCTTATTTAAAATTCACTTACAATTACAGTCCATAACCCAAGAAACCTTCTTATCCATAGAAATGTGGCTGCAACAATCCCTACGTCTTCTGAATCCCCCCAAAATAATAATATCCTTTTCTGTCCCAGCCAATTCCCACCAAACACATTAAGCATGAGCATAATTTCTACCAACAGCATGAAGGCTGAGCAAGTCACACATGCCAAACTTCTAGGGGTCAGTCATGGTAACACATGCCAAACTTCTAGGGGTCAGTCATAGTAACACATACTACATTTCTAGAGTCAGTCATAATTTCAAATGTCAAGTGTCAAGGGGTCAGTCATAGTTATGAATGCAAAGATTCTAGGGGTCAGTCATCATTACACATGCCAAGTGTCAAGGGGTCATTATGATTATAAATGCCAAGCTTTTAGGGGTCATCATAGTTACCCATGCCAGACTTCTAGGGGTCAATCATAGTTATACATGCCAACTTTCTAGGGGTCAATTATAGCAACACATGCTAAACTTCTAGGGTTCAATCATAGTTACAAAAGCCAGGCGTCAAGAGGTCAGTCATAGTTACACATGCCAAGCATCAAGGAGTCATCATAAATACACACTACTGGAAACTTCAACAAGGTGTCTTTATTTTTCCCACAGGGAGGGTATCAGAGACAGATTCTCCTAGATCTGCTAGATGTGATGATTTTATCTGGACTTATCCTTTATACTCTGTTTCTAGTTAGTCCTGTCAACCTCTGGGTCACAGGTGAGATACCAGACTTCACTCAAGCCCTCTGGATTACATCTGTTTTCCATTCTCAAGTTTCAGATGAACTATCCTACTAAAACTGCCTTTTTGCATAGACTGCCTAGACAGTCTTACAAAGGTAAGAAGGATTCTAGGCACATTTTTTCTGATAAGCCTGCACAAATGCCTAGGCCCCAAAAGCTATCCTTTCCTGATAAGTCTGCAGTCATCTGACCTTCTGCCCTCTCTTCTTGTGAGCCATGTTCCCTTGTCCCTCATGCTTTCTCTGTCATTCTCAGTTTGGCAAAAAAATCACCACAGACTCTTGGGTTCTGTCCATTATCCAGCAGGGTTACTTTATGGCCTGAAAAACCCTTCCTTCCTTCTTCAGTTTTCCTCAGCCTCCTACATAACAGCTTCCTGATTTCAAAGGGGTTTTGCAGGGTCTATTGGACCAGGATACCATTCAAGTGGTTGCAAAGACTGAGAGGTATTCAGGATTTTACTCCAGGATGTTTCTGGTTTCATTGAAAGAGGGGTCTTGGAGACATGGCCTGGATCTTTAATTTCTGAGTACTTTTCTCAAAATGCCATGCTTCTGAATTCTTTCTCGTCAGACTCTATTTCCACTGTTACTTCCCAAGGCCTTCCTAGTTTCCCTGGACCTAAAGGACACCTACCTTCATACTCCCATCCACCCTCTGTTCAGGAAATGTTTGCATTTTTCTGTTTCTTCCTCTCATTTTCAGTTAACTGCTTTGCCCTTTGGATTTTCAACAGTCTCAAGGATATTCATAAAATGAAAATAACAAACACACATACCAAAACCGGTAAAGTCAACTGTTTATTTGCTGATCGAACAACTAAGCGCTTTTGCCAATAAAACCAAAGGCTTCTTCAGAGTTGTTCCAAAATTCTGCCCATACAGCTTTTATAGTAAATATTTGATTAAAATTCCATACACCTACCAACCAATCTAGACGTGAACATTTCTTAAAAAGACAGTACTGTGCCAAATTGCTTGAAATCATAAAAATGCAAAAATTATTGCAACATCTTCACTTGACCCAGCTTCTATTACACAGCTTTAGGTTCAGTGTCAACCTTCAGAAGTCAATGGTGGCTCCATCTCAGGATCACATTTTTCTAGGCTGTAGGATCCAAACTGTTCCAATGCTAGCCTCTCTGCATGCCTCCAAGGTGTTTTGTCCCTCACAAACTTTTCCTTTCTCTGCTTCCCCTGTCCTGTTTTCTGGACAGGGAGTTTCTCAGGGATGTGGGCTTCATGGCATCTGCCATACCCATGCTTCCCTGGGCCAGGCTTCATATGAAATAGTTTCAATGGTACCTAAAATAAGTATGGCATCAATACTGCTACTTGCTAGAGTATCTATTCTCTCTGCTTCCTTTTCTCAAACTGGAATTTCTCTGGTGGATTCAACAAATATCTCTTAATCCAGGTGTTCCTTTTCAAACTTCTCAGCCATCCAAGGAACTCTTCACAGACACCTCAGAGGTGGGGTGGGGAACCACTTCAGGTACCCTGAAGGTACAGGGCCTTTGGTTCCCCTCAGCAGAGGGCAGATCACATCAATATCAAGGAAAAGAGGGATGTCATTTTAGCTCATAAAGCTTTCTACTTGCTCTGGGTTTCAGTTCCCTAAAAGGTTTATACAGACAACATCACAGTCATGTGGTGTATCAACAAACAAGAGGCATGAGGTCTTACCTTCTTTGCAGACTAGCCCTTCAAGCATTGGAAATGACCATTGATCTGTAGGTGAACCTACACACAGTCTACATCCCTTCAAAATGCAATCTTGTGACAGATTATCTCACCAGGTCCAGGACGCAGACTCATGAATGGATATTTCACAAAGATTTGATTGGTGGGGTATTTCTCAAGTGGGTCTCTTTGCCATCCCTCTAAACAGGCAAATCTCTCAGTTCCATTCCAGAACCCTAAGCCCTTTGGCTTGGAAAGTGGATGCCATGTCTTTCTCTTGAAGGGTATGTTCCTTTATGCCCTTCCTCCCCTTCCTCTTCTTCAAAAGGTCCTTCACAAAATTGAAAAGGTCTCTCTCAAAATCTTGTTAGTGACTCCCTTTTGGCCCAGACAGCACTGGTCCCCCCCTTATTCCATCTGGCCAAGGGCAATTTTCACAAGTTACCTCACAAATGGACCTTCTCACACAGGATGAAGGATCCCTCCTTCACCCTCATCTGTCCATTTTCAGCTGACATTTTGGGTGATAGGGTTTTGATTTCTTTCCAACACTTATTTTATGAGAATGTGCTTAGGGTCCTGCAGGAGGCCAGGAAACCCAAGAGAAGAGATTTTAAGTTTGATGTCTTAAACTTCACCAGGATCCTGTTTCAGTTGGGGTCCCCTTGGTTCTCTCCTACCTGTATGAACTGCTACGTGCTAGTTTAGCATACACTGCAGTGAAAGATCACTTGTCAGCAATTTCTGCCTGTCTGCCACTGACTCGTATTCTGGCCTCTATAGGTGAGGTCAACCAATTTCTAAAAGGCATCCTTCTTATCAATGAGATCTTAATTTTGCCCTTGTAGCCTGACTCAGGGTCATTTCAAGCCTGCTGCTTCTTCTTCTTTGCAACATTGCATCTGGAAAACTGTTTTATTGGTTGCTTTAACTTCCCCCAGAAGAGTGTCTGAACTCCAGGCCTTGATGGTGGCACCTCCTTTTTGGGTTTTCATGGAGACAGGGTGTGTCTCTGTATGAATCCTCCTTTTATGTCCAAGGTGGTCAGTGAGTTGTCCCTTATTCAGTCTATCCAGCTTCCTTCCTTTTTCCCTTCTCCACAGGCTGCTAGTGTGAAGGGTCTTCATACCTTTGACTTGCGTTGACAGCTCAGATATTATTTAGAGAAAATAAAGGCCTTTCATAAATCTGATCAACTTTTTGTTTCTTTTCACACCAGGGCATTGGGTTTGGCAGTTTCTAAGCAAACCTCCTCCTTCTGGATTTCCAATGCCATTTTTTTGTTGTTCTTTTATGGCAGACAGTTGTCTGCCTCTGTTAGGGCTCATTCCACTTGGGTTGTGGTTTCCTCATGGGCTTTCCTCAAGGGTTTGAACACTAACTCCATCCTTGAAGCTGCTACTTGGTCTTCAGTTCACACATTCACAAAACATTACAGATTGTATGTATTTCCAGGGCCAGGACAGGATTTGCCAAGGCTATCCTGCATGAGTTTGTGGAAGGATCCTCTATGCCTTCCTCCTTCCTGCCATCACTGCATCTTTTGTACACTCCCATAGGTGATGAATACTGCAACAGTGCTATGGAAGGGCATAGAACAGTTGTGCAAAATCTTACCAAAGCAGTAGTTATCCTTCTTTTGACTGTTTCAGCATTCACCCCCTCACCCCCTGTTCTCCTTCTCCGCTTTTCTTTTTCTGGATATATCTGTTCTCCTTTCCACTGGGGATCCTAGTTCTCCTGGGAAACTTCAGTTCTGGTTTGGGAGTGCTTGTACGTCACCTTTGTGCCTTATGCTTGAGCAGGGAGCATACATCTGATATATGATGCTCCTAGGTAATAAAGAATTTGGTATACTGGCTGGACATTGGGCTGTCCATGCCAGGAGATCCTAGAAGTAATGAATACTGGAACACTGAAAAGAAGGATATCTACTGTTATGGTAAGATTTTACACAACCTGTACTCTCTATGTGTAGATTTGTAAGCAATATATTTGCCCCACTTGAGATAATCTATAGGGACACTAGGCCAATTTACTTATTTTACAGAAAGGATGGTATATATGTAAATATATGCATGTGTATATGTGTATATATATATATATATATATATATATATATATATATATATATATATATATATATATATATATATATAAAAACATTTTAAATGTCAGGACCTGCTAGAATGACTCCTGATACAGAGACTGAATGGCCGAAAACATGATTATATATACAAAATCTGAGATTCCCATTTCTTGGGATATTTCCATTTTCTCTGTATGGTGAACTTAGAGTTAGTATATATGTTTAGAGGTGCAGGGGGCTTGTCACTCCTCTTGCAAAAAGTTAAGTTGAAAAGGGAAGGGCAATGTTCAATATTTGCTCTTCTTCTGCATTTCTGGACTTTTTTTTGGGTGTTGGCACTCCGCATTTTGAGTGTTGACATTTCAGTAGGGAGCCTATATATAGATGCATGTTGTACCTAAAATTGATTTACATAGGTAAAGCTGGCAGGGAACTATCTGTTACGATTTTTTGACATTGTTTATGCAATAGGAAATAAGAACAAAAGCAATGCATTGTATAAACACAGCGCCTCCTGTCAAAACTTTAAAAAGTTTATATGGATAACAGAGGTGGAGAGTTTAATAGTCTGCTGGCGAATACAGTATTCCTATGCCAATTAAAGTTACGTGCTCCTAGGTCACCTGGTTTGAATAAGTATCTTAATTTAACTAGTATTTTGTAAAAAAACTTTTGGATTGATTGGCTGTCTGTATTGCCAAAACTAATCTGATAATTTAATAATTTATTGCTTAACATTTATATTTTTTCATCTTATTAAGTTGTAAAATTGTGAATCAATAAACAAAAAACTCCATTCCCTGGAAAATCTCCTCATCATTGAGAACATAGCCATCTGTGCAGTTAAAGAGACATAGTTTAAAGCCACGGAGAGCACCCCTACCAATGCAGGGCTATAATGCAGTATGACACACTTCAGCTTCTCTGTGTCCTGCTCAGTAGCATAGTTAGGGTGGGAAGGAGGGGGCATTATGTTAGCGGGCATGATTGGCAAGTCCTTTTTTTTAGCTTTCACATAGACGGCATCAGGGCGGGGTAAGCTTTAGGAACTGGTGATCCTCTAGTATTAAGGATCTCCAGATTAAGCAGACTTTGTTTTAGCTTTCATGTAGAGACCGTGAGGGGTATGGGGCAGGTGTTAGGTCCTGGCAGCCCTCTACTGTTGAAGAGTGCCAGATTGAAGGAGGCTTTTATTTTCCTCTCACATTGAGTGTATGAGAGAGGATGCTAGATCAGGGAGTGATAATGGGTGTGTCCAACTCACCATAAGCAAAGTCCCATGTCACAACATTGCAAGCTATATGTCCCCTTCTATGACCCAGGATACCCATACCACATGCCTAAATGGAGTCGCTCTACATTGAAACCATCACTATAATCTGAGTGACTTTAATAACCTCACTATAAACTATGAAACATACACTACTTCCAATATGCAGGCCTGGTGATTCCCAGACTTTGTTAATAAAAATGTTCTGGAAAAGCTAGTCCATACTCCCACTAGGGGCATTAATCTCATTGACTTGATGCTCACAAGCATGAAGGAACATTGCACCTACTCATTTGTAATGTCTTCACTTGTCAGGCCTGACCATAAAGCTGCCTCCTTTGAAATTAAACTTAAACCTGTGACCCCATCTAATCCTCAAAAGCTTAGGAATTATTGTAAAGCAAATCTTCTGATAAAATTTCAAGCCCCCCCCCCCAAAAAAAAAACATGAACTATGGTGTCAGTGTGGAATTGTTCACAGACACTCTAGACCATCATGTAAATAGATGCACAAAGGCAGTTGTCCCCACCTGGAATAAGCACAGGACTAACTCAAAGAGCAAGCCACCCTGGTGGAATCCCAATATTAACAAGTTTTATAACAAAATGAAGAAAATAATGTCCAAAACCAGGAAATGCAATGCCCAGCAAGGCAAAAAACCCATTATAAAACTAAATACACAATTCAGTGGCTTTATCAAGTCCACCGAAACCAGATTTGAGGTAAAGAACAACCACAAGGCCTACTTTACCTTTGAATATAACCTCAAAGGTAATACACAGTGAGCTGAACTAATTGTGAACAAAACCAGCTATATGGAGCTGGAGAATATAGCAAAACTACTGGATGATAAATTTAGTTACAATTTCATCCCCACTGGCACCTCTCGAGAGATACATTCAACCATAACTTCCAGCTATCACTAGTAAATAAGTCCTTAATGTGCTCTCTAAGACAAAATATACTGCCTCTATGGGCCCTAATAATATCCCAGGATGCCTCCTGAATAGCATGAAACATAACCTATCAAGCCCTCTAAAACCATTGTTTAATCCTAGCCTCCTAACTGGCTTCATGCCTAGCAAATGGAGGACTTCAACTGTTATCCCTGTCCACAAGGGTGGGCTATCTACTGAGCTGGGTAACTACAGACCCATAAGTCTGACGAGTCTTACATGTAAAGCCATGGAAAGAATTCTCATGGATGTTATAAATAAAGATATAGGAAACATTCAGACACTGGATCCAACACAGTTTGGTTTTGTCAAGGGAAGATCATGCCTACTTAACTTGGTGGAATTTTTTGAGAAGGTCACCAAAGCTACGGATGAAGGTAAAATGTGCACATTGCCTGTCTTGATCTAGTCAAAGCATTTGGCACAATTTCCCATTCAAGTACCATAGACAAACTCACAAAACTAGGAGTAAACCCTTATGTCAACCATTGGATAGCCAACTGGCTCAAAGATAGGATACAGGAAGCCAAGATGGGAGACTCTGCCTACACAAAAGATCAGTCATTACTGGAGTCCTTAAGGGTTCAGTGCTGAGGCTGCTAATTTTTAACATGTATTTTCAGAAGTCAGACTAATTCCAGAGGCTTCTGGTTGACAAAGTTTGCAGATGACTGTAAGCTCAACACAAACACAGAATTTCCCAAGAATGCTAATGTCCTCCAAGAGGGCTTATTGCAAACTAATAATTTGTGCCAGAGCCATGGTTTAAAGCTGAATGCCAAAAAATGAATACTAGTATCTTTTGGAAAGACAGCCACCTTTGGGAATTACCGCATAGACAATATGCACCTAAGAGTGGGCCAAGTGGTTAGGGACTCAGGAACATATGTGGACAGTGACTTGGCCTTTGACAATCGTGTGTCTGCTGTTGTTAGGAAATCATTCTGTATTGTGCAACTTATATACAAGACTATGGCATCCAGGTCCAAAGATATTACCTTGCTGTACTCAGCCTTCATTGAGTACAGTGCTGTCTTCAGTATGTACCTGCTCAGGGATATGAAACAACTGGAATGACCCCAGAGGTTCCTCACAAAAAGAATACAAGCCATAAAGCACACAGAATGTGCAAACTGCCTCAAAGCCTTATGTTTATACTCAGTCTCCTACAAAACGCTGAGAGGTGATCTATGGCTGGCTTATAAGGCATCATCTGATCAAGTTCTGATGGACATCTGCAAGTCTAACAGCATTAGAAATACAAGTGTGAAGGACCTAAACTTTGCTTGCAACATAAACAGAACATGCTGGAGGGACAGGTAAACATCTCAGAGACTACCCCTTTTCGGGATCAGGCTTCCCATCCACGTGAAGCAGAGTGTGTCACTGACCGTATTCAAACAAAACCTGGACCAATGGATGGGGAAGTGGAAATTTACCCATTGATTGATACCTATGCCCCTGTTGGACAGAGGCAGCTCATAAAGGTTTGGCCACCTAAGCCCAACTACATGACTCTGAATAATGTATTCTGTCATTTATTTATGGGAAAACATGGCTAGGCTTAAAAAGGCCTCCTATGGCTGTACTCACCTATGAACCTATTTGAATTTCAGCAAAAAGTTATGCAACAACACCAGAAGATGGCAGTATTTCTTTTCTTAACAGCATTTCATTTCATGTTTTAATGTTTGTAGTACTCTTGTGGGAGCTGGTGATAGTCACATGATGATTTTATGTTCTTATTTAAACTGTTGGAATTCTTAATGTTTTAGTCTGAATAAGTCTGTATTATAATGGACAAAAGTATTCATTAAAGTGATTAATATGCTTCCATTTCAAACGTTTTGCTGTCTCAGTAATAAATTACTACCTGTAATGATTAGGCACTTAGAAGGCTTGCTCACACTTTTGTATAACTTGTATGCTGAAAAACGCTGGTCACTTATCTTTTTTATTCCATCAAAAATCCCACTGCATAACAACCATATGACATAAAACATTAGTAAAGCATTTACAAAAACATTGAGCACATATTAGACTTGGCATCAAAAACTTCTGAGCTCTTCAGGCATGCAGTATCGATCATAAGATCTTCCAATAAATCTATTTTAAAACTGCTTGAATCATTTAATAAGCTGTAAGAAGCAGACAGGTAATAACTTTTACACAGTATTACAATAACAATAGCCATGATTACTGTATTGCTCCTGTTAAATAACATTTTGGAGTTTACCTTTTGGTAGCTTTCAAATTGTAAAAATGTCTCATTTTCTTAATATTAGTAGACAAAAAACGCCAGCCCCAAATACAGTGAAAAGCACCAAATGAGACTAATAAATTAAATACACAAGTATTTTATTAAAGTATAATAAACATCCCAGACCGGTTTCAGCCAACAAGCTTTCCTCAGTGTGAATAAAAGTAATTACAACTGTGAAGTGACACCCTTATATATATAACATGAACCATCCAATAGGATTCTTCCCAAAGTGATCTTCCCAACATTCAGATTGTTTCCTGTGTAGAAAATGAAAAGAGAATGAAAAGTTATGCAAAAAACACATTATAAATATATAATGTAACAAATAAAAAATAAAAAATAAAACACATAATATTATAAATGGTCATTCAAACCGGGTGAAAACAAAGCACCCAGTTTAATGATCCAATACTTCTCTTTTTAAGTGAGGATTGAGTGCCATCCTTGCTTGTTGGATCTGTCACCGAGAATTCTGTCAATAACAATGAACTGGAATTTGGCTGAGTTGTGGTGTAGGCAATGTCTGTATAGAGCGTTGGTCTCTCTCTTGGTTCGTATGTCACTATGATGCTGAGACATACGTAAACAAAGTGGTTGTGATGTTTGTCCAACATAAAATGAGCTGCATGTACATGTTGCAAGGTACACCACCTAATCACTATTGCAATTGCCAAAAAATTTCATGTCAAAAATCCTGTCAGTGTTTTTGCTGGTGAACTGTTTGGATGTGAAAATGAATGGACATGATGAGCAATGACCACAGTTGTAAGTACCCCATAGTTTGTCACCTGTCATGGTTAATTGGTGGTGTATAGTTCCAGCCGAGCTTACCATTTTAAAATGTGAAAAAAATGACCCAAGTGTCCTGCCTCTTCTATATCCATACTTACATACATCACCAATCAAAGGTGTGAGTTCATCATTAGCAGTAAGAATGTTCCAATGTTTGGACATAACATTCCTGATTAAGCTGATGTTTCATCCAAATGTTGTGATGAACCGAATAGATTCAACCTGTTCAGTATGAGTTTTGTCACAATAAGTAAGAAGTGAGGTTCTAGTCGAGTTGGAGGCAACTTGTTGAGCACCCTGGATGTCTGGCTCATTGTAACCCCTAGCTCTAAACCTGTTAACCAGATCCTGTATCATTATCTGAAGAACAAATTCTGTGAATCCTGAGGAACTGAGATTTGGGTATGTTTCAGATAATGTGGTTGGGGTGCATACTCATTGCATGTAATAAGTTATTGTACTGGGGATATTTACGAAATGTTTTGCTTTGTAAAGTGTCGTCTGGATTCTGAGTTAAGATAAGATAAGGTAAGATCCAAAAAATTGATCTCAGACCTGTTGCAAGTTAAGGTGAATTCAATGCCCCATTTGTTCTGGTTGAGATACAATACAAATTCCACCAAATATTCCTGATCCGAACGCCAAACCAACCAACAATTGTCCAAATACCTACACCAAATGTCTTACTTATTGTGACAAAACTCATACTGAACAGGTTGAATCTATTCAGTTCATTACAACATTTGGATGAAACATCAACTTAATCAGGAATGTTATGTCCAAACATTGGAACATTCTTACTGCTAATGATGAACTCACACCTTTGATTGGTGATGTATGTAAGTATGGATATAGAAGAGGCAAGACACCTGGGTCATTTTTTTCACATTTTAAAATGGTAAGCTCGGCTGGAGCTATACACCACCAATTAACCATGACAGGTGACAAACTATGGGGTACTTACAACTGTGGTCATTGCTCATCATGTCCATTCATTTTCACATCCAAACAGTTCACCAGCAAAACACTGACAGGATTTTTGACATGAAATTTTTTGGCAATTGCAATAGTGATTGGGTGGTGTACCTTGCAACATGTACATGCGGCTCATTTTATGTTGGACAAACATCACAACCACTTTGTTTACGTATGTCTCGGCATCATAGTGACATACGAACCAAGAGAGAGGCCAACGCTCTATACAGACATTGCCTACACCACAACTCAGCCAGATTCCAGTTCACTATTATTGACAGAATTCTCGGTGACAGATCCAACAAGCAAGGATGGCACTAAATCCTCACTTAAAAAGAGAAGTATTGGGTCATTAAACTGGGTGCTTTGTTTTCACCCGGTTTGAATGACCATTTATAATATTATGTGTTTTATTTTTATTTTTTATTTTTTATTTGTTACATTATATATTAATAATGTGTTTTTTTGCATAACTTTTCATTCTCTTTTCATTTTCTACACAGGAAACAATCTGAATGTTGGGAAGATCACTTTGGGAAGAATCCTATTGGATGGTTCATGTTATATGTATAAGTGTGTCACTTCACAGTTGTAACTACTTTTATTCCCACTGAGGAAAGCCTGCTGGCTGAAACCGGTCTGGGATGTTTATTATACTTTAATAAAATACTTGTGTATTTAATTTATTAGTCTCATTTGGTGCTTTTCACTGTATTTGGGGCTGGCGTTTTTTGTCTACTTGTATCAGTTCCTGCCTTGCACCTGGTCCTATTTGCAGAGAGTTTTTTTCTGACATTTTCTTAATATTAACAATATAGATCTTTGTCTCAAATGCTGTCTGAAATAAAGCAAATGCAGTGTGTCATGGTGGATTAAAATCAGACATTCTAGCTATGGATATTATTTTGCTGCAAACAAAACGGTCAAGTTTAAATTTCATATAAAATGTTACAGATCAATCAAAATGTAAATATATCTGTATTTCCTAGTGGCATGAAATTATGAACATATGAAAATAGTTTGAGCTCTGTAGTAGTGAGATTAAGACTTAAAATACTGACTGCAGGTATTTGTACATTTGATGAAACTCCTTTTTCCACTGTTTGCTGTCCTTCCTCATGTATCCATATAGGGTGCAATTGCTAGTGTTCTCTCTTATGTTTATTTGTTTTATTAAAAGCTTTATTGACTGGTTAAGTACGCTCATTTGAAGACCATTTTTGGCCATGACCTGGATGCAGAGATGGGCCAGATTCATGAACACATACATTAAGTGTACACAATCTGTATTCAAAAAATTCTACCACATTTCTTGTGCTGCCTATTCACTCAGAAAGATTTGACAAAGTGTAGATGGAATCTACACATTGTGGTAAACTTCATAAATCTCCCTCGAGCTTTAAGGTTGCAAGAAAATCAGTAGGAAAACTAAAATTAGGAGGTAGAAGGTAAGAGTTATTCTTGTGCTGTCTGTTCATTCAAAGTGGCATAAACTTCAAGTCAAAGTCAAAGTAAACTTTGTCATTTAGCCTACACAAGTGTAGTCTAAATGAAATTGCATACATCAGGCTCAGATTGAGAAGACATATGCATACAATAACACATATAACAGACATATATTCATCATTTTACATTAGACAGGTTATTCTACGTACATTTTACTACAATTTACCTTATCTATAATTTTCAGCAGCTGAGTGATTTTGTATTGCACGAGTTCCTATTGCACTGTGTGATTTCCACATGAATAAGAGGATGAAGTTAGTATAATATTGCACATTCATTGTCATCTATGTATTGTTAATGTTTAGAATCTGAATTGCCTCTTTTATTTGCACCAAAATAGTTGACTATCCGGCAGAAGATAGCTGTCCCATATCATGCCAGTGACCGGCTTCCCTGAGATTAATACCAGTGTTCAAAAGTCTGACCACCTGAGGGAAGAAGCTGTTTCTGAACCTGGACGTTTTACAGTACATGCTGCAGTATCCTCTGCAGGATGACAAGCGTGTGAGCAGTTCATAAGCAGGGTGTGTAGGATCCTTGATTATTTTTGTAGCTCTGCTGTGACATTGTGCTGTGTATAACTCCTGTAGCGCTGGACATTTGGAGCCAGTTATTTTCTCTGCCACTTTCACTGTCTTTTGTATGGTTTGTTTATCTGCAACTGAACAGCTCATGTACCACACTGAAAAGTTACACATTAGGATACTTTCTATGGTACCCCTGTAGAGGGTGGAGAGGATAGGGGGTGGTAGGCTTGCTTTTCTCAGTCTCTTCAGGAAATGCAGACATTGATGAGCCTTGTTTACTCTATGACTGGTGTTTATTGACCAAGATAGATCCTCCGTAATGTGAACCCCCAGGAATTGTGTGGTCTTTACTCTTTCCACCAGCTCACCATTAATCATGAGAGGAGGATGAGCTGGTTGTGTTTTCCTGAAGTCCATTATCATCTCCTTTGTTTTGTTGACATTAAGGTCAGAGTTGAACTTGGCACACCTGTCAATCAGTGAGCTCACTTCCTCCCTAAAGTCTTTTTCATCTCCTTTACTGATGAGGTCCACGACTGTAGTGTCATCCACAAACTTGATGATGTGATTGGTGTTGAAACTAGCTTTACAGTCGTGGTTTAGTGCAGTAAACAGTAGTGGACTCAACACACAGCCTTTAGTCACTCCTGTGTTGATTGTGATGCTTTTCAAAGAGTTATTGCCCACACAAACCCTTTGAGGTCTTTCAGTCAAGAAGTCCAGGATCCAGTTGCACATATGGGCGTTGATACCTAGATGAACAAGTTTTTCGATTAGCTGTTGTGGGATGACAGTATGAATGCTGAACTGAAGTTAATAAACAGCATTCTAACATAGATGTCCTTGATCTCAAGGTGTGCCAATGAGAAATGCAGTTCAACCGAAATGGCATCCGCCGTGGAGAGATTGGCATGATATGCAAACTGGAGTGGATCTAGTGCCGCTGGAAGGCTTGCTATCAGGTGTTTTTTGACTAAGCTTTCACGATGGACATGAGGGCTACTGGTCTATAGTCACTGAGGCTTGAGGGAGATGATTTCTTCAACAATGTAATGACCTCCAAATGTCACACCAGGTTTTCACCAACCTCAAGGGGAATGCCGAGATAGTGGGCGCAGCCGAAGAGTTTTCAGGTTTTTGCTTACTCACCTTCCTCTTCAAATTCAGCTCAGCTGAAGGACCCACAGCACCTTCCATAGTGTCTCTAGCAAGACATTTGAGTCATTGATTCTCAAGATAGAGATTTAAGGCAGAAAGACAGCTACATAAAGTGTTTGGCATGAACGCTTGACAAATGGAACAGGAACTGTAATTGTGACTAGGCCCTAAGCAAAAAAGACAGAGGTTGTGGCTATCTTTATCTGGAATCTTCCTTCCACACCTACACTTGCCCTTCCTGGATGACATGAACAACAGCAAATGGCAGTAGCAATGAAAAGAATCCCCAATGCGGTACTTATCTGAAGCTGGCAGCAACACAGGGACATCCTACCGCAGACAGTACATAAGAGTCAACCTTCTGAATGTCAGCAAAAAGTTCTGAGGATGGTATGTGTGGACTTTCCTTTATGGCTGATGCTTTCAGACCCTACATGTGACATCCCACGTATTGACAGTGGCTATAAGCTTTTGAATACAGGCTGGACGTTGGGTCGTTGGGTGGAAAACAACCCATGTGTAAAGAATACTGCAACATTGAATAGAAGGACATCTGTGGCTATGGTAAGATTTTACACAACTATTTTTTAAGCATTTGGGTACCTTTGCTTGACTGGGCGGCTGCGGTGGTGCAGCGGTTAGCATTGCCGCCTCACAGCAAGAGGCTTTCCAGTTCGATCCTCAGCTCGGGTGCCTTCTGTGCGGAGTCTGTATGTCCTCCCTGTGGTCACGTGGGTTTCCTCCAGGTGCTCTGGTTTCCTCCCACATCCCAAAGACATGCTGTAGGTGGATTGGGCACTCTAAATTGACTCTAGACGTGAGTGTGTGCATGTGTGTGCCTTCTGTGGAAGGTTGGGCACCGGGCTGGCAACTCGATACTGTAAAACTCCACTGCCAATCATGAGTGGACAGGTGATCTGCTGTGGCGACCCCTAACCGGGAAAAGCCGAAAGAAGAAGAAAGGCACCTTCGCTTGACTGAGGGAGATGTTAAATATATCCATGAGTACAGTGCTTAGTTGTTCAGCACTGTCTTTTAACACCTTTCACATCATGGTGTCCGATCTTGCAGCCTTCCTAGGTGTAGATCAGTATGTATGTATACCTTTAAGAAGCTTTCCATGGGCTTGCATATGTGTATAAACACTGAGCATGTGAAAGCCAGTCTGCCATTTTGTAGAGAGCTGTTGAGATGTAAGCATGCATGTATGTAATGGTCTGTCAGGTAATCAGTTAATTTATATTTTATGTTGCAGCTATCCATCCTGATGTGTTTCTATATAATAAAGCATATAAACGACCTAACCCGCCTGTTCATCTTGAGCTATAACATAGGACGGGTGACATGGTAAGAGGCACTCAGTTAATGTTGGAGGCATATAGAGGAATGGATCATCCCTACTGCACGTACAACTCGCAAAATAGGTCAGAAACAAGTTCCAGATACTAAAACTTGCTTAAATGATTTCTTAAAAGAATATAAAAGCACCCAGTACACTCAAAATGAATTTCTAGTTAAACGAAATGTCCAAACTGCAGCATATTGATAAAAATATTTGAAATAGTTACGAAAATGTTTGAAATAATGTCTGAATTGCATAAAATGTATCGTAATTGTGGTGGTAATCATGTATCTAAAAGAGAAAAGTGCTTAGCTTTTAGTCAGCAATGCCACAGATGTAAAAAGTGGAATCATTTCCAAAGATTTTGCAAATCAAAAGAGACACATTCTTTTACTAAAGGCAAACATTCTAAGGGACAAGTTGATCAATTAGGAAGCTGTGACCCTACTTTTTATGTTGATGGTGTGTCTGTGCTTAATGAAACAGTCAATGCAGTAGATTTTTGGGCAAAGAATGAAGTATTTTGTACTGTCTGGATAAATGGAAGACCCATAGATCTCAAAGTTGACAGAGGTTTAAAGTGCAATGTTATGTCAGCAGAAATATTTGCTAGAATATGTGCTGGTGAGAAGCTTGATTTGGCAAAGTGTGCAAAGATTGTTGCTTATGGTGGTGAAGAAATTCACTCCGAAGGTTCAGTAGAGCTTTCATGTTGCTCTGCTGGGAACAGCTATGACTTGCAATTTTACATAGTCAAAAGGCACATACAGTCATTATTAGGCCTCAGAGACCCTTTGAAAATGGGACTACTTTCAGTTAGTAAGGAAGTCCACCATGTAAGCTTGAAGGACCACTGTTCTAATTTTGCCCAGTCTATTTTCTCTACCTATGCTGATCTTTTTGAAGACAACCTAGGCAAACTCTGAGTTATGTACTCCATGAAGTTAGAACCTGAAGTCAGCCCAGCTGTCAGTTCAGCCTGGAAAGTTCCAGTAGCTATGCAGAACAGAGTCAAAGCTGAGCCAGATAAAATGGTGCAGCAAGGTGTGATTTGTCCAGTTGATGAACCAAATAGGTATCCTCCATGGTTGTAGTTCATACGAAAAGCTCAGATGATATCAGAATATGTATTGATCCACGAGATTTGAACAAAGCACTGAAAAGACCTCATCATCCAATGTGTGCAGTCATAGAAGTTACTGGTCTTATGCCAAATGCCATTGTTTTGTTTTGGATGCAAAGAGTTCATTTTGGCAAATTCTGCTTGTGACTGAAAATCTTCATTGCTAACCACTTTCAGTACCCTTTTTGGCAGGTACAGATTTTTGAGAATGCCATTTGGGATAAATTCTGCTAGTGAAGTCTTCCAGCATGCCATAGAACAAATCTTTTCTGGATATCCATGTGCTATTATAGTAGATGATATTCTAGTTGGAGGTAATGATGAAGCCGAGCATGGCAGAAACTTCGAGAAAGTTCTGGAAAGAGCACCTGAAGTGAATCTTAAGCTGAATCCTCAGAAGTGCAAGTTCAGGCTATGAGAAGTGACTTATATTGGTCATTTGTTTACTAGTTCAGGCTTACGAACAGATCCTTCCAAGCAAACTGCAATTCTTGAGATGCCAGCTCCAGACAATGTTCAAGCCCTACAACATTTTCTTGGCATGAATAACTACCTAGGCAAGTTCATTCTGGAGTTAAGCCAACTTTCAGCACTGCCCAGAGAGTTGACATGCAAAAATGTATTCTGATCCTGGTTAGAAAAACACCAAAGAGAATTTGATATCCTGAAACAGAGAATTGCCAGTCCACCAACTCTCAGATACTATGATGTTCACAAACCAGTAACTCTTTCTTGTGATGCTTCGATGTTTGGTCTTGGTGCAGTCATTCTTCAAGAGGGTAGACCAGTATTCTGTGCAAAGAGAACTCTAACCCAAACCAAGATGTAGTATGCCCAGATAGAGAAAGAACTCTTGGCAATTGTGTTTGCATGTTCGAAGTTCCATAATTATATTTATGGCTGACCAATTCAAATCGAAACAGATCACCGACCTCTAGAAAGCCTATGCATACAGCTCCAGCCAGATTGCAATGCATGATGTTGAAATTGCAAAAGTATAATTTCATTCTTGTCTGCAGAAAAGGCAAACTTCTTTATTTTGCTGATACTTAGCATGAGAATGAGCAACTTGATTTTGAAGTCATGGAAGTGAGACATTTTTTTCCAGACATCTTGATGAGCTTAGAAGTCAAACAACCTCAAATCCAATTCTTCAGAAGCTTGACCACTTTATTAGTTGAGGATGGCCATCAAAGCAATCTTGTTTACCTCATGACCTGCAACCATATTTTTCTTACAGAGATGAGATTTTGTTTGACAATAGTATCATCATGAAAGGTCCAAAAGTGATTGTTCCAAAATCCTTACAACAAGAGTATATTACCATTTTGCATTGTGGCCACCTGGGAACTGATTCTACCAGAAGGACGAGAGGACTAGTATTTTGGCCTTCTATGTCAAAGGGTATTGAGAAAGCACTTTCATCTTATTCTGCATGTAATAGTCCAAAGTCACATTAGCAAAAAGAACCACTTCATCTAAACCAGATTCCTTAACTACCTTGGTTGACAGTAGCTACAGACATTTTTGAATGGAGTGGTCAACATTACTTGGTGTTAGTAGGCTCCTATTCAAATTGGTTTAGATTGACCTACATCCTAATTTAGCATCCAGTGTTGTCATTACTACATTGAAGTGTCATTTTGCAGTCCATGGTAGCCCGCACAAAGTATTTCTGACAATAGTACACAGTTTACAGACCAGCAGTTCATGAGATTTTCTGAAGAGTTGGACTTTATTCATGTCACAAGTAGCCCTGAGTACCTGCAGTCTAATGGTATGGCAGAACATGCAGTTCAAAGTGCAAAACAGTTATTAGAGAAGTTGAAACAAGACAATAGTGATGTTTTTCTGAATCTCCTGAATCTCAGAAATATTGCTCGTGATAAACATCTTGGCTCACCTGCACAAAGGCTTTTGTCAAGACAAACCAGAACCACACTACCAATCAATAGCAATTTGTTGGGTCCCTGTCCTAAGAACAACAAAGCAGTAAGAGCTCAACTGATGAAACGGCATTTGTCCCAGAAGTCCTATTATGATAAGTCCAGCAAACCCCTCAATCCATTATGAGAAGGGGAGATAGTGAGGATGCAGATGTCCAAAGGATTTGATCGGATTGGAGTCATGAAAAATGTATGTCCAGAGCTGAAATCTAACATTGTGGAATCACAAGGAGTTGAATTTAGGTGGAACTGGAAACATTTGGTACTGGTGTCCAAGCCTGTGTTGCAGGATCTTGCCTGTGAAAAAGACTCTAGATCTCAATGTGAGTTATTCAGTGTTCCAGTTCCAATGAACATTCCGGCAAATATCCCCATTCCTGAAAAGGTTCCCAAAACTTCTGAAACAGATTGTTCACCAATGACTGTCCCCGTTGCTAAACCCAGTCCTAATTGCTATATCACTAGACTGTGTCGCATTTCCAGACCATGTTCCAGACACATAGCAACTTGGACATGAACGTTTGTTTATTTCTCAGTGTCTGTATAACTGCATGTCTTTTTCAGATGTAATTTTATTGTGGGAAATTCACTAAAGAGGGATGATGTAGATCAGTATGTATGTATACCTTTAAGAAGCTTTCCACGGGCTTGCACATGTGTATAAATGCTGAGCATGTGCGAGCTAGACAGCCATGTTGTAGATAGCTGTTGAACTGTAAGCATGGATGTATGTAATGGTCTGTCAGTTAATCAGTTCATTTCTATTTTATGTTGCTGCTATCTATCCTGATGTTTCTATATAATAAAGCATATAGACAAACTACCCCACCTGTTCACCTTGAATCATAACATAGGATGAGCAACACTAGGGTTCACCTTCTGTATAATCCTCTTCACCTTTATTGAGTTTAGGCTGAACACTTCATCTCCTGGGCCTGTAGAGAGTTTCACTGCCTTGGAGATGTTCCTGTCCTCGAACCTGCATAAAAAGGTTTTCACCCCATCCAGGAATTCTGTGTTGTCCTTGCATTGGGCTGACAGGGGTTTGTATTAAGTTATGGATTTTATGCCCTGCCACATGTGCATGGGGTCTCTCATGCCAGTGAAGTGGTACTGGACTTTTTTTCCATAGACCCTTTTGGGTTCCTTTATCCCTCTCTTCAGGTTTGCCCTTGCCACACCAAGAGCTTCCTTGTCCTTTAATTTGAATACCACATTACATTCCTTCAAAAACTTGTATACTTTGCTGGTGAGCCAGGGTTTTTGGTTGGCTTTTATGATGATGTTTCTATTGATGGTCACATCATCTATGCATTTAGATATATATGCCATCACAGTTTCTGTGTATTCATCCAAGTTAACGCGTAGATCAGCTATTGCATCCTCTTTGAATATGTTCCAGTTTGTTTTGTCGAAGCAATCTTGGAGTGCTGTGATTGCTTCATTTGGCCATACCCTGATTTGCTTCACAGTGGGTTTTTCCCTGACTAGTGCAGGTTTGTATGCTGGCATTAGCATGATGGTAAGGTGGTCTGAGCTCCCTAAGTGTAGGTATTGCACTGCATTATATGCCATCCTGATATTGATGTATACCTTGTCCAAGGTGTTGCTACCCCTTGTTGCAAATCCCACATGCTGGTAGTAGTTGGGTAATACTGAGACATCAGATCTGCCTGGTTGAAATCCCCTGCAATAATGTGTGCAACATCTGGGTTGTAATTATGCAGCTCAAATATTGAGTTATACAGCGCAGCCAGTACCGTTTTAGTATTTGCACTTGGTGCAATATATACCACTATGATGCCGACACCATTAATCTCTCTAGGTAGATAAAAGGTCTACATCTGACTGCTAAGAACTCTTGTCTTGTCAGAGCAATGGCTAAGGGCAGTCTCTCACAGTTTATGCATCAGCTGTTCTTTACATGCATGCAGACTCTGCCTATTCTACATCTCCCACTGTGTGCTTGGTCTCTGCACAAAAAAGAGCAGGACTTTCCAGTTGTACTGTACTGTCATTAATGTTACTATGCAGCCAAGTTTCTGTAAACATAAGAACACAAGTATTTATCACCTTGCTTTGTGATATTTCCAGCCTTATGTAGTCCATCTTATTATCCAGAAAGCGTATGTTTGCTATAAGTAAGGATGGTAATGTAGGCCTGAAAGGATTTTTTTTTCAGTCTGACAGAGATTCCAGCACTTGATCCCCATTTCCTGGATCTTTTGCATCTTTTCCTCTTAATCTTTTTTCCAGTATATTGTGGAAGCTCTTTTTACCTGTTTGAGGCATTTTAAGCCATGCTGTGTAAGAATAACAAGGTTGTGGAGTATAGAAATTATTGTAGGCCTCACAGACTGTGCAGACAACAGGTCATCCATGCAAATGCAGTTAGTGTAGGCATTAATGAATCTGGCCTGCACAGTAATCAGAGACAGAATACATCCACAGGTACCAAGTATATAACAGTCTGTACACACGATATTATGAAGTACAGATGGTACACAAAGTAGAAAGAGCAAAGCAGTATTACCCTACAGTATTATATACAACAACAACCTAGAATCAAACACTGAACAAAAGCATAAAAATGTCATACAGTACCAATGTCACGGTTTTAATTTTTCCAGTCTTTTGGGTTTCTGATACCATGATGGGAATGCACCCAACTCCGAAGTCAAAGTATGATTAAAGTTTCAGAAATTAGTATTGTCTCAGTCTTTGATGTTAGCCAAAAGTACTCTTTGCAATACCCACAATGTGCTTAGAACTGTCTTTCTGCAATTTGTATGGAGTTACATGTATCAGTAGCATATCTAAATAGGACTGTAAATTGATTTTTAAGAGACCATTGCTCCTACAACTGTTGGAACTGCCTGGGTATACTTCTTCCACACTGCCCTCATTTCTGCCTGCAAATCCTAATATTTTATGACAATGTGCCTCTCTGTACATAAGACACTGTAATCACTGGGTGTAGCAATTTCAATGATCAATGCTACTTTTGTCTTCTTTTCATGGACTGCTATATCTGGTTTTCTTGCATTTATTTTTTGAACTGTTAGTAATGGGTGATCCCATGTGATATAAACTTCATCAATTTCTAGAATACTTTTTGGGTTATGTTTCCAGTGCTTCTCAGCTACATCAGTATTGTAATGTTTAAACAATCCCCAGTGCAACAGTCTTGCCACATTATCATGCCTGTCAGTATACAGGCCCTCTGCCATTAGTGCATTGCACCCAGCAACAAGATGAGTGACTGTTTCTAGTTCTGTTTTACAGAATCTGCATTTGTCTGTTTCTCCAACATGCTCAATGGACTTCGTAAACCAACATGTACATAGTCCACTATCCTGGGCGCCAATATTAACCTTTCATCGTTTGGATAAATTCACCTCTGTTTCACCATTCCTGCATCAGATCCTGATCAACATGAGATTGTTCCAGGAGTTTTCTGTATTTGCAACTATATCCTTTCTCCACATTTCTTGCCTTCTCATCTGATCCTTCTATTCTTTCTTTTGTTTTTTGGCACATTAAGTCGCTGCCTGATTTTTATCTATTTCTGATTTGGTTTCTATTCCCAAATGGCACCAATATGCTTCTGCTAAACTAAGCAAGGAGGTCATCCTAGATTACAGCTATCAGCGCAGTGTGATCATTGTGATTACTATAAAAATACCTTCCATAATGTTTAACAAGGGCAATGCTACACAAATTATAATTTTTCTTGCAGTTACTTCATAGGCAGTTGATAAAATAGTAAGTACTGAAAATTAGGTTGTAATAAATGAATTGTAGACAGCAAGCAACTATCTGACCTACTTCTCAACTTGTATGCTGAAGAATTCTGGACTAAGAAAAATCACTAAACATGAAGGATGCTTCATAGAGCCAAAAACTTTACCACCAATGCAACTAAAGCTAAGTTTGCCACTTTACTTATCTCTTTCCCTAACTACTTTATGGCACTCCCATCCTTACTAACCCCCAGGCATCACAAAAAGCAAAACTTGAATAATGCTATAATAATGTGGCTAAATTTGCAGCAAATACCCTTTTTCAGTACCCACTACTCTACAGCACGAAAAAGCCTAAATTGGTTAGAACTACCCCATTAACTAACATATACACAGCTTCTTACCACAAATAAAATTATCCAGCATTCATCTGCTTACCCAGTGCTAAATATTCTGTACAACGATGTTCCCACTTGGTCAGTGTGTGGTGCAATGACCAAAACCTCTTGTCTGTCTACAAACCTATCAGGTCAGCTGGGCATGGTCTGTACTCATACCATGTTGCTAAGGTCTAGAACTCCTTACCAGTATTCTGAAAGACTTCCTAGCCAAAATCTGTCTCTGTTCTTGCTCAGTCCAAAGATAAACTATAATCATAAATATGAAGTATCTAGTCATATATTATACCTCCTTACTCCCTCTTCTGCATTAATTTCCTTACCTTTATCAAGTTTTCTCCCAACTCTCTCTAAATATGCCATAACCCTGTTTTTTTTCTCCCACTTCATATTGCATTTCCTGTTTGTATTATACTAATTTACCTTTAATTTCTCCGAACTGGCTAAAATTTCTCTAAATATTAAATCATTGTCATATAAATTGTATTTATTCTTAATGTTTTCCCATTATGTCTAATTTGGTATAATTATTTATACTGTATATTTTTTATTTATTATTTTTGTTTTTGAAGATTGTAAAATTATTTTTCTTAAATTGTTTTTGTAATATTTTAGAGCTTTTTTCCCTGGGCCTCTACTGAAAATGTACACTTACGTTTTTGGACTTTTTCTGTAATTAACAAGTAAATAACTAAGTTTGAAATAGTGGGGGGACAAAGGCCAAAATCAGGGACAATTTTAAATATTATTGAAACACTATATGAAAAAGAGTAGGTAGGTAACTTCTTTATACAGAAAACCCACATTGGTCAGTAACTGAGCTTCCAGTGCCCATCCATTTCATCCATACCTCTAGCAACTGTCCAGATTTTAGCAGATTGTCCAGATTTTTGCCTCATAATTTTGGTCCGTTCCTCATAAAATTTTGGTTTCTGACAAATCATTAGAAAACCCTTAAGGAATTAAGTCAAAAAATAATGATAGACATTTGAGTTTCAGACTTCATATCCTTCAGATAATTTGTGCTAATGAAAAACCTGTTATAATATCAACTTTCTAAGTTTGTAAGTGCAATATTTAAAATTTGTCCATATTTTGGGGCCTTTGTCCCACCAGTAGTTATGGTTTTGCCTAGATTATTTGCTATAAGAAGCTGAGAGGTATGGTGCCATGCCTTCTAAATAATTCATGTCAGTTAAAGATACGTTGCTTGAAATAACTAATCTGTTTCCATTTTCTTCTTCTTCTTCTTTTAGATTTTCCCAGTTAGGGGTCACCACAGTGGATCACCTGTTTCCATTTCTTCCTGTCCTCTGCATCTTGCTCAGTCACACCAACCACCTTCATGTCCTCTCCAACCGCATCCATAAACCTTATCTTAGGCCTTCCTCTTTCCCTCTTACCTGGCAGCTTCAGCCTTAGCATCCTTTTCCCAATATACCCAGCATCCCTCCTCAGCACATGTCCAAACCAATGCAATCTCGCCTCTCTGGCTTTGTCTCCAAACTGTCTAACCTGGGCTTCCTAATCCTGTTTACCCTCGTCACACCCAGTGCAAATCTTAACATCTTTAACTCTGCCATATCCATCTCTGACTCCTGCCTTTTTGTCAATGCCACTGTCTCCAACCCATATAACATAGCTGGTCTCACTACCCTTTTGTAGACCTTCCCTTTCACTCTTACTGGTACTTGTCTGTCACAAATCACTCCTGACACTCTTTTCCACCCACTACACCCTGCCTGTACTCTATTCTTCACCTCTCTTCCATTCTTGCCATTACTCTGAACTGTCGAGCTGTCTATAAGCTGTGAATGAGATACTTGCTGTGGTACAGGGTTTGATTCCCTCAGTCTTCATTTGTCTACAATGTGACCTTGAGCAAGTCACTTAAGCAGCTACTGCTTTAGGGCAATTGGGAATTTGAGCTAGACTAATTAATGGCATCCTGGACTGCATGCCTGATAACCACCTATTTACCTATAAGTAGCAAAACAGTGTACAAGTTACCTGAAATCTGGCATTTTCTACTATTTTCCATTTTCATATATAGCAGTAATCCAAAGCCTAGGTTCAGTTCCAAGCATTCCTTAGGAAAATGCACCTAAGTAGCAGGTTTATTATAATGTGCAGTAATACAGAAAATACTACACTGTTAGTGGACAAATAAAAATACTAAAACAGAGTAAATATTATTCTAAGTATATAGTGGGGGATGGGAATTTATTAAGTATTCAGCTTAAATACATTTCTAGAATTATAGTAAATATTAAGTAGAGCCTAAGCTAAGCAGAGCACAGCAGTGCAACATGCAAAAGCTAAGATATAGACAAACACTGATGCAACATATGGTTATAGCAGAGCCAACAGCTGCTTTCTAGAAGCTTCCACAAATCACATGATCCCAGAAATTCAAAATATGGGAATAAAGGGGCCAGAGGAATAAAAGGGCCAGTCTTCATTGACTTTCTCGTACTAATATGTCTTCATTGTTAGGTGGTGTACAATAATATCTGTTGACGCATTGTTTAGTCATAGCTCTTAACTGGCTGTAATTTTGCAGAACATCCCTGATTTTGTCTTGTATTTTTGCCCAGTCCTTTGTAAAATTTTTGATTTGTTGGTAAGTCACTGATGAAATTGGTAAATCACTGATGAAATTGGAACCTGTGTACTGAGAGACAGCCTTACAAGACTATCTGCAAATATATAGAGCTGAGTATATTTTTCTGTATTATTCTGTATTATAGAGCTAAATTGTTGCTTAGATATCTGTTGTCTTACTGTTCTGCAAATATACAGAGATAAGTATATATTTTTTTGGTTTTATAATTTGCACTGTGATTCCTCACATCTCTGTTGAAACTGTCTTCCTCACCCCCCTTCCCTGTTCTTGGTTGTAGTTTAAATTTGGTGGCTTTTGCAGTGCCCGCCCCACTGTAGATTTGATCTAGGACACTCCCCCAGTCCCATCTCTTTACCGTATTCTACCTAATAAACCCTTTCTGCACTTGCTTTTAGTCCTTTTTAATTTAATTACATTTTTTCAAACTGTGTGTGGACTAATATTGCTACATACTCAAGTGTGCCAGCTTGCACTGCATGTGAATTGTTTTTACTACTGTTTTTGCTACTTTTCTGAAAAAAAAAAATTGTAAGCCTGTTTCCTACCTTTCCTGTAATTAGTGTTCCAGATACAGATTTGCTGTATCCAGGACTGTTTGTAAGCTTCTGAGCCCCCCCCCCAAGCCTTTCTGTGTTGGAGGGAAGCCTTCTAGCTTATTAGTGGGAGTGGTACGCATTAGGTAACCTGTCTACCACATAGGGAGTGGTTCTGGCCCAGAATTTGTAGTTATTGGCCGTTTGGGCGGTCTTCCATTTCTCTCAACTTTCTAATTTGAAGGCCTGCATTTGTACTTGTTTCTGTCCTGTAACTCCTGGGCCCATCTCATTTGCCCACTCAAAAAAAAATGTATCTGCTTTTACTGTATTTGTGTTTCTTCCTACTTTATTTTGCTTTTTGCGTCATCTTAAAAGTACTCAATTGTATTTATTACTGCTTGGTGTAACTCATTCTAAGCCTTTTAGTTTAAGCACTTGGGCTTCAGACCAGTTGTTTTACATTAAGAAGGTTTGTGGTCTGCACTGTAGTGTCAGAACAGGTAGCTTAAATCCTTCTAAGTTGGGAACTGCTGATTGAGGGCTCAGTGTCTGTTATTCTAAAAGTGTATTAATTCTGGTTTAAGCACTTGGGCTTCAGGCCAGTTATTTTACATTAAGAGGGTTTGTGGTCTGCGCTCTTGTGGGAGGAGAGGCTGGACTCTGCCCTTCTAAGCTGGGAATTTCTGGTTAAAGGCTTATAGTGCCTGCATATTTGAACTGCTTCTTACTGAAATTGGTACACCTTGTTTGCTGTAGCATAGACTAGATCCAGGCCTGCTGAATCTAGCTTTGTTTGTATAACTTGAGCACTAATCCAGGCATTCTTTAAAGTATTCAATTGTATTTATTACTGCTTGGTAGCAACTTGATTAAAGTGTAGCTATCATTCTAAGTCTTTTGGATTAAGCACTTGGGCTTCAGACCAGTTGTTTTACATTAGGAAGGTTTGTGGCCTGCACTGTGGTGGCAGGACAGGTAGCTTACATCCTTCTAAGTTGGGAACTGCTGATTGAGGGCTCAGTGTCTGTTATTCTAAAAGTGTATTAGTTCTGGTTTAAGTACTTGGGCTTCAGGCCAGTTATTTTACATTAAGAAGGTTCGTGGTCTGCACTCTTGTGGGAGGAGAGGCTGGACTCTGCCTTTCTGAGCTGGGAATTTCTGGTTAAAGGCTTATAGTGCCTGCATATTTGAACTGTTTCTTACTGAAATTGGTACACCTTGTTTGCTGTAGCATAGACTAGATCCAGGCCTGCTGAATCTAGCTTTGTTTGTATGCTTGTTGTTTGTTTGCTTGTTATTTCCCTGAAATGCTAATTCCACCCAAAACGCGGCTTTTCAGCACTTCTGTGGATCCCTAGTGATATCTGCATGGCTTACTGTACTTATTTCCTTGTTTCACTTGAAAGAAAGTTACTGTTTGTCATTTTTGCATTTAAGTTACCTGTAACACATTGCATTTAAGTTACCTGGCACTTGCTCACTAAAGCAATTATATAAGTCAGCACTAAAAAATTAAAAGCACTACACCCTCACAAACACCCCTTGAGTACCTTGTTCCACATTGGCCCTTTTTTTCAATTATAAAGGAATTCCCAATACTATTCTAGCATGTCCAAAAGTCAGTTGTCAATCTCCTGTCCAGTCCAGCTGGTGAATCTGGGAATCTTGAGGCAATGTTACAACTGCCTCATGTACACAGACAACTCTCCCCTCCTCCCAACAAATTCCAACACATGTGAGAGATGCAACCATATAGCCAAACTGGAGGCTAAGCTCTCTCAACTCAATACTGGTGTAACCAGTCAGGAGGAGAAGGAAACCACACTCACTACAATTCCAGTCTCACATAGACCTACCACGACAGCAAACCAAACATATAAACACACAAAAACATCTGCCTAAGCAGCAGAGACCTCCAAAGCAGACACCCAAGCAACCGCTACCCCAAAACAAAACACGTGCAACACATAGCTCACAAAGCCAGTGTGCCAAACAGTCACAGCCCTTAAGGCTAAACAACACACCTGATACACTTGTAATAGGTGACTCTATTGTCAGACATACTGACGTCCCGCTCACCAGGCTGAACAAGGAGAAGGTCACGGTGAGCTGCCTGTCGGGCACTAGGATCTGCCACATAACACAAGCACTCAGGTCACTCCAAGGCAAGTACAAATATGACTCAGCCATTGTCCATGCTGGTGTGAATGACCTGAAATGTACCTCCCTGGACTACATGAAAAGAGACATAGAGGAGCTCTCTGAGCATGTAGCCCAGGCAGGTATGACCCTGACCTTGAGTAGCATCTTACCCTCACCAAGAATAATGCCACAATATGAAGACAAGATGATCAATTTCAACAACTGGCTTAAGTATTGGTGTCATTCAAAGGGGATCCAATGCCTATCAGCCTGGGATGACATGCTCGACAAGCCACGATGCTTCACTAGGGACAGCTTGCACCTGTCACCCCTGGGCTTTCTGATATTGGCAAAGGCTCTTGCTATCCCCATAGTGCCTTTTTTAGGCAAGGCTCAAAAGACAAACCCACCTCCATAGGTATCACAAGGGATAAGAAACTAAGAGTAATGCTACTCAATGCCAGAAGTCTAAACCTCAAGATGCACACACTCAAAACTCTCCTTAGCATGGAGAACATCGATATCTGTGCAGTAAAAGAAACCTGGTTCAAGGCTCCCGAGAGCACACCAGCACTACCAGGTTATACTTCATACCATGCTTTTCGGCCCTAAAACTTGGACCAAACCACAAAAGGAGGGGGAGTATCAATATTTGTCAAAGATACCCACACCTCCAGGTTGGTGGCACAGCATGAAGCATCAGAGACTATCCATGTGCAACTAACAGTGGGTAAAACTGCCTTCCAGTTTATAGCCTGCTACAGACCACCCTCCCAAACCCAGGAACCCCACTCGGCCTTCCCGAGAACACTGGAAAATATGAAGGTCTCTCCAAACACCATTATATTGGGCGACTTCAACTACCCAAACATAGACTGGGAGCATTACTCTAGCTCCAACACCCTAGCCCAAAGGTTCCTAGAATTTATAAACTCAAATGCTATGGAACAACTTGTTACCACTCCCACAAGAGGGGAAAACATACTGGACCTGATCATCACCAACATGGGGACTCTATGCTCCAGACCAGAAGTGTATCCCTCACTGGTAAGATCAGACCATAAACTAATCTCACTGGATATTCACATTCGACCACACCCCCTGCCCAGAAAACCACAGTGAAAAACTTCTCTAAAGCAAATTTCACACTCCTCAAAACTGAGGTGGAATCCTTCAAAGCCCCCGGACCTGTGGAAAATACAGCCCAGACCACAGAATCCTTTATAAACGCATTCTATGAGCACCTTCAGGAATGCATGGATCATGCAATCCCAAATAAAACCAAGACCCAATCCTCCAAAGGCAGATGTCCTGTCTGGTGGATCCCAGCCATAAACAAACTATACAATAGAAGGAGGAAGCTACTACATGATAGAGCAAAATCCCAAAAGGGAAGGCATCTCTGATCAGTATTAGCAAAAAACTACGGGCACTCATAAAATTGTCTAAGGCCAGCTTCGAGAGAAAAATTGCACAGGACACTAAGGATAATCACAAGGCTTTCTTTAGTTATGTTAGGAACCTGGGTGGGAATTCCCAGATATGCTCAGAATTAGTCCAAAATGACAAAAAATACACCAAACCCACAGACATTGCCAACATCCTAGCTGACAGGTTCAGCGCAAACTCCCCCCCACCAAAAGGGAAAATATCTATCCCAGTAGAGTGCTGCCCCCCTGACATCTCAGATGCTCAGGTAAGAGCCGCCCTCTCCAAAGCAAAAAACACAGCATCAATGGGACCAGACGGTGTCCCAGGCTGCATCCTACATGAACTCCAAGAAGAGCTAAACCCAAACATAAAACTACTGTTCAATCTCAGCCTTACTACAGGATATGTACCCAAAGAGTGGCGTACAGCAACAGTGGTCCCTCTCCACAAAGGTGGTGCCTCAGCGGATCCTGAAAACTAGCCTGACTAGCTTGGTCTGCAAAGCTATGGAAAGGATCATCATGGACCTCATAAATAAAGATATTGGGGACCTACAGACACTGGATCCTACCCAGTTCGGCTTTGTTAAGGACAGATCCTGCCTCTTAAACCTGGTCGATTTCTTTGAAACAGTCACCAAGGCCATTGACGAGGGGAAGGTGGTCCACACAGCCTACCTGGACCTTACAAAAGCCTTCGATACAATACCCCACTCGGGCATTATAGATAAGCTTACCAGCTTAAATATAAATCCCTATGTCACTAGATGGGTTGCAAACTGGCTCAAGGACAGAACCCACATAGTTAGAATTGCTGGAGCCATGTCAGACTCCAAACTAGTTACAAGTGGCATCCCACAAGGCTCAGTCCTGGGACCTCTCTTGTTCGGTATATATTTCTTAGAGGTACAGGCCAACATGGAAGGACTGTGGCTGACCAAGTTCGCAGATGACTGCAAACTGGGCACCATAATTGACTCTCCAGCCAACACAAGCATCCTCCAAAAGGGCCTCATAGAAACAGACAACTGGTGCCAGAGCCATGGCCTCAAGCTAAATGCCAGAAAGTGTATAGTCATCCCCTTTGGCAAAAACAAAGTGCCCACAAATTACCACATAGGTGGTAATCCATTAAGTACAGAAGAAGTAATTAGGGACCTGGGGACCCAAGATGATAGCAATCTCTCATTTGACAACCACGTGGCCAAAGTGGTTAGAAAAACATTTTATATAGCCCACCTAATCATGAAGGGATTCACATCTAGATCAGGGGAGGTCATCGTGCCTCTTTACTCATCCCTCATCAGGCCCATAATTGAGTACAATGCCCCTTTTGGGATGTACCTTACCAGACACCTGCAGCAACTGGAAAGACCCCAAAAGTACCTCACCAAGAGGATCAAAGGGCTCAAACAGATGCCATATGCTGCCCGGTTAAAGAAACTCCAGCTCTACTCAGTGGCATACCGCCTGCTCAGAGGCGATCTGTGCCTGACGTATAAAGCCATGTCCAACCCGGAATTAATGGACATGCTGCACCTCAGAAAATCTGAATCCCATTGAGCTACGCGCTTGAGAGACTTGAACCTCAGCACTGAAATAAATAGGACATGCTGGAGGGACAGATTCATAACCCAGAGGCTCCCTTCACTCTGGAATAAAATCCCAGTCCAGGTTAGGCAGATTCCCTCATTGACTCTCTTCAAGAGGAATCTTGATGAGTGGATGGGAGATCGTAGGTTTACCCCGGGTATCACTTCTGTGTCACTGTTAGACAGAGGCACAGTATACTAACCTCGAAAAAGGGCATAGCAAAATTAATTTAAAATGGGTGGCAAAAGCCAAACACACTCTGGCTAGGCTTATAAATTCCCTAGGGCAGATAGCCTAGTATGAACCTATGAACATATGATTACAGTCAGTCAAAATCCAGATATTAGAGTTTCAAACTTGTTAAGGTTATTGTTGGAAAATGAATGTTGATGCAAAACCCATTGTTCTACTAACTTTTTTAAGAGTAAAATGTAAAAAAAAAAAAAACTGTCCCTGATTTTCTGCCTTATTATTTTTGGGTGTGTCTAGAATTCTTGACTAAAGAAGTTGAGAGGTATGCATTAAGGTAATATTTTTAAATAAAATATACAGTTCAGAAACATGCAACATCATATCATTTACATAAGATGAGTAGGTTGTGAAGACAAATATTGCCCATTAAAGCAACCATTTCTAATAGGAAATAACCATTGCCATCAAACACTAGCCACAGTGCTGACAGTCAATTTTTAAACAGAAAGCAATGTTACTATTCAGAGAAATGCACTATCCTGCTTGTGGATTCCAGTCTTGTGGTTTATCAAATACACTTATAATTCATTTGTTTGAGCATTCCATTGCTTATTCATTTTTTTCATGTTGGCTCTTACATATGTCTACTTAATAAGTGGTGTCGTCCTGCAGTGTCTCGTGAAAGAGCGAGATGTTTTACACTAAAGATGTAGCTCTTACATGCTCAATCGCTTGTTATTCAAATTTTTAAGTACTCAAATCCATGTAGTACAAGGAAGCATAGCTCAGCATGTGTATCGGCTTCCTTGAGCATCCATCGGGGAACTGTACCATATGTGGCTCTGTAATGGCCTTACTACTTGTAGGTTGCGCCAACATATAACATTGCTGCAGTCCCATTCTATACAGCATAGTATTATTGTCAAATATGCTGCATATTATGCAAATACTCAGTTTGTGTGAAAATTATTGGCTGTTATTACACTCTACCAATAATTAGTTGTGTACTGTAATGAACCATTCAACACACAACCTATGAGTGCACTATTCTGTCCTTTTCCTGTATAGCCTTTGGTACGTGTTTTTGTTCCTTATCGTAATTTGTTTGCTTGTATGTTTATATCTATTTATCTATCTCCATCTGCCTGTGTTTGGTTCTGCTAATTCTCCTGTGGCAGTATAACAAAGAGAATTAAGGTTATAAGCTGCTAACAAGCTTTATGCCTAGTCTGATGTTTGAATTCCTCAGACTTCACTAGCATACAGAGTGACTCTAAGCAAAGCAATTAACCAGTAATCCTGTATTGTGCCTGAAAAGAAGAACTTTTTCCTAGATGGTTTATGCAATTAGCGAATTAACAACAAAAAATACAGGTAAATCCCACTGAACAAAAGTTACTTTACAGGTAGGACCACTGGAAGTGAAAAGCTCCATAGCTGTTAACCTAAGACTTTGTATTAGAGTAGCCAGTAATTAGCTTAACCATTGTGCTTGAAGAAAATAATAAACAAATGAGGAAACCCATAACTGTAGGGCAGCACCTGAAAATGTTTTTCAAAAAGTGTAACATAATGCAGCATTTCTTTCCACTGTAGCTTCTGCTCTTTCGTGGATTAAGAAGAAAGTGAAAGCAGAAGCCACGTTTACAACTCAGACCTGAAATTTCAAATAGCATTTCGATTATGAATATAAGCAGACATATATGTGTGTGTGTGTTTGTGTGTGTGTGTGTTTGTAAATAATTTTAGTAACTGTATGAATTCATAAGTTGTGTAAGCTTAGAGATTCAAAACCACTGTAATTGAAGGATAGTGCAAAATTTAAAAAATTTTTTTTTATTCTGGATACAGATCTTTCTTTTAGCTTACAAGAAATTTAACGTCTGCTAGTTAGTGAATGCATGAATTTACAGTATTCTGGCTTTATCTTCCCACTAGAGTAGGAATGAGTGTCAGTGTGCTGTTAAGAAGTAAATATATGAGGGACTTCCCTAAGTAATGAGTGAACTTCACATATATTAACCACAGGATAACTTTGAGACAAAGCTAGATTCCTGATACCTTGAATCAGGTTCCAGCATATCCCTTTCTAATTTAATTTGCCCCTACTTTATTGTACTTACCATCTCTCCTGCGGGTTGAACTAATTATGATTTGGTCTGAAGCTGGCAATGGGGCTGTATAAAGTTCTTTTAATTGTATTCTGTTAGCTGCACGTAACTGTGGTAAACAACCCTTCCCATCACAGCCCACCCACGGCCTGCTTACAGAAAGGCATGTAAAATGTGTTCTTTGAAAACTCCCACAGTACATCATGTGGCAGACAAAATCGAAGCCTATTAGGCTTCCTATACATAGAAAATACACAGTGTACTGTTACCTGTTACGAGCTGTAGTCTCCAACTGATTTTATATACATACATATATAAATCCAATGCTATTAGAGGAATATATACCCAGCAGTGAGCTGTTGAGTCAAATATGCTGCCATGTCCTGGTGCAGTGCTACAAAACAAGGCCTCATTAGAGATCCCAAAATCCTCCAGTAGAACCAGATGGTAGCCAACATCTCAGAAATGTTGCAGAACTGCAACAATTCATTGCAAATGAACATACGTTTTTCTGTTGTTCTCAACATCTCATTTCTTTGCTGAAGAATTCTGGACAAAGCAAAAAACAATGGAGGCAAAAAGGCCCCATATAAGGGCATTTCTTGTTTTGAAAACATTACTTTAATTCACTTAAAAATCTAGTAGAAGAACAGACGTTGCATCAACATACATTTTTAGAACAATAAGAAGTTTGAAACTCTAATGCCTGGCACTTTAACTGACTGTAATACTCAATGAGTTACCAGAAAATCAAACATTTTACTAGGGACAAGGCCAAAATATGAGGCAAAATCGTGGATGTTCTGCAATGTCAGGGACAGTTGAGAAGTATGGTTATTCCTGTCTGTTAAAAGGAAAATATTTTTTTTCTATTTTTCCTAATTTTCTGATATGTCTCTGCTTTTCTTGGGAGATATCCTCAACTGCTTATCAATTGTGTGTTTCTGTAATTAATTTTTCTCTAAATAAAATATTTACATTTTCCACTTTTAGGTGTTTGCATGTCTGCCCAAATTGTTTCTTGGGGGTAGACTATGAAGAAAGGCATGTGAGAAGTGGGGCTCCAATACCCAATCCAGTGTACAGAACTAAGGAAGGATCCAGTTATGAAGCTTTATGCTGCATAATATTTAGTGGGATGTAACTACAAGAGCTTCAGAGAGCAGTACTTTTAACTGTTTCCTTTATCAGCATGTTTTGTTCCAAGATCTGACTGCATTTCACCACTGTTTCTAAGAGTGTATGCAGGACTGCACGTAGTCAAGAAATATAAGTTCTGATGCAGATAATTATTTGGCTCACTTGGTCTACCCACTGCAGATAATGACGAATTGTTTCACTTGGTCTACCCACTCCCTTACTTATTGGATATGTAGCTGATCTTTTTCAAACACAGCTTACTTCTTTCCTCACACTCCTTCATAAAATATCTCTTGTCTCATGCATTCAGGCATTCATTTATTTTGACCCAGCAGACTCTTTGGAAAGGATATCCCACTTATCTACCACTCTTTGTATGAAACAATACCTTTGCACATATCTCCTGAGATATTTCTTCTTGTTCTTGTTCTTTTAGTTTAGAGATGGTACACATTTGGCCTCCGTGGGCTCCCCTCAGGTATTGGAATGTTTCTAACATTCTTGCTTACTTTTGACTGTATATGATAAGTACTTTTGATTTGTATTTGTATGGCTTTATTTATTTTTTTCATTATTTTATTTTATACAGTTGTTAAATAGGTAAGACCACTGGACATAAGGGTCTCTTCATGGGTGACCCAGGAGCACTGTCTAGTTAGATGATTGCTCAGACACATACAGTAGTACAATGGTGGTTGAAATAATCAAATATGGTACCTTTTTATTACTAGAAACAGATCATTAACAATTCACAGCCTTAATCCTCAGTGCTAATCGCCAGACATGCAGGCTTCTAGAGAAGATCATGTGTCACTTTAGTCGCCATTGCCTGAGGGTCTCATATGTTCTTCTATATGTCCTTACGTTCATGAGGTCTCAGGAACCACACAAAGTATTCAAGAGGAGGGTCTTCCAATTGCTTATATAGAGGGGAAATAACTTATTTTATACTGTCCATAACTTCTACTATGCATCCATATATTCAGCCAGTGCTTTTTACTGTTCTCTCACATTGCATATTTTTTTTTTCTTTCAGTTCATTTATTGTAATTCCATTTATCACTTGTTGATGCTTTCATCCTTCCAATTACACCCTCCTCTCCCAGGCTTCTGCTTCCTAGATAAATTATTGTGTGTTTCTTCGTACTAAAGTTATGGTGCTGTACTTTAGACCTCCCTTCTAATCTTGAAAATATCATCTTATCATTCCTACATTTTCCTGCATATCAATCTTGTTGCATAATTTTGTGTCCAGACCTCTTGCAATATCACTTATATAAAAGAAAAGGCCTCTTACTGACCTCTTCTTTTATCCAATTGAATGCCATTCATTATGACACCCTCTGTCCTAATGTAATGCGCTAATATTATATGGACACTACTATCTTATGATCATCTCCAATTCTTCTTAATTTGTTCAGTAAACTTTTGTATGAAACAATTTAAGATGCTTTGCTAAGGTCTAAACAGGAGAAATATGCAGCCTCGTTGTCTGGTATGACCTTCCTGCACTGAATCAATGTTGTTCGAAGTCCCATGTCCTCAGTAGCTTGTAGAAATTCTAAAACAGTTTTCTTCAAAAATATCTCATGTCACAGTTGCACCCCTTGGGGCACCTTATTTGTTAACACAGTCATGATCTGGTTCACGTATCAATAGGGATCCCTGTGACTTGTACCTAACATGCTTACCTACAGTTTTAACACTACCATCATAAGATACTTTTTTATGTACCAGATTACTTTCATGTTTGCATACTTCTTTCTCAGCTATAGGCTGTTTTCTTTTATTCTTTAGTTTCAAACTCTTTTGGGCAATATCTGTTCTCCTCTGTAGCTGGCTATTCTGACATACCCCAACTACTTTAAGATGAGGAGCAAAAAAAAAAAAAACTCCTTTCAACTTTTCTCTTTTTAAACTGTAGCAAACTGCTTACTACATTTGCAGCAAACAGCTTACTATACTTTAAGCCACACACATAGTGCTAAAGCAACTCTCAGTAAACTCCTAAAGTTTACCATCTGGCTAACTCCACTAATAAATACCTTACCAGTTAGAAGTTACATTTAAACAAACCCTGGCCCCCAAGGTCTATACTATCCTGAAATGCTTATCAAGCAAATCACAATAGCCTTGCTTAATGCAGGTGGTATTAAGAATAAGTGGGAACAACTGAATTTATTTCTTAACACCCACAACCCAGGCATAGTACATATCACTGAATCCTAATTAAAACCCAACACACCCATTTGTAATCACTCCTTTCCCAACTCATTCCACCTCTTCAACATTTTGCAAGGAACTGGGGTAGGTGGAGGTACACCCATACTTACAAAACCTCAAAGCCTTCCTCCAAACCCAAAACACTTCCAGCAATGACCATGCACCAAGCTGGGATATTGTATGGCTTCACATAAAACTACATTACAAAATAACCCTTGACTTAACCTCGTACCCTCCCCCATCAAATGTCACATACATGAAGCACCTACTTTATGAACTCTCTCACACATCACTAATCAGAAAGACATCCTCATCTCCCTCCTCAGTGATGTCATCATCAACTATCTTGAGCCAACCAGATCTTTGGCCTTGTTCAACTAATTAAAGAGCCCAGCAGACCCAGTTTACATCAATAAAATACTCTCACCCGATCTTTTCATAACAAATATTCTACAAAATAACTTCACTATATTGCACCTTTCCTTTAGACTGGTTCAAATAGAACTGTCCCTTCCCCAAAACCATGGACAAATTAATGTCCCCCACAGATATGATGAAAAAAAAAAGCTACCATAAAACATAAAGCTAATTTCCTTCACCCCATCCCAAATTCCCTGATAAAGATCCCCAAAAGCTTTGGAACCTCATTATTGGTCATACTGAATGCACTTCATGTAACAATTTTCTACATAAAGACTACATTCACACTCAAACTTTTTAAGTTTACAACAAGAAACGTCCTTAATGAATTATCTACTCCCCCCACACACACACATTGTGTGGGCAATCCATTCTTCAAACCTAACTCTCCCCATTCAACCCTGCTTTCTACTTAAAAAAAAATAATAATAAATAAATAACTAATCAAGCAAACTGAGAAATACACTGATAAGTGCCCCACAAATGCAGCTACAGATGCAGATGGACTTCTGCCTCATTTATTATACAATGTAAAGATCAAGTGCTTCCCATCCTTTGATATCTATGCAACCTTTGTCTCCCCTCCAACACAATGTCTACTTTGTGGATACATGCAGTAATAAAATCCATACCTGAGCAACCCCAACCTGTAAGCCAAAAATAATTTAGACCAGTCTCAGTCTTCCAGTCTTTACACCAACTTACAGAATACACCCTGTTTTGTAGTGCCATAACAGTCCTATACACCTTCCCTGATGATATCCACAGGGACATGGAAGAGTTTTTAACAGGTGCTGTCTTCATTAACATGATAAAAGCTTTTGACATGGTGGACCATTGTCTTTCTTATCACAGCTGGCATCTCCCAAGACTGTCTTCCATGACTCAGAGCCTTTAAAGGTCATGTTGGATTCTCATTCCCTCCTTTTTCTTCATGCCTAATCAAAGACATTTCTCAGGTATCCATCCTATCTCCTTTACTTTTCTCTGTACTTATTAGTCACCTACCCATAGGCTTCCCACAGCTCAACATCACTATATATACTGATTACATGGTCATCCACAGAACCAAGCCCCCTCCCCCCCTCCGCCATCCAAAGGGAACTTGAAGAAGACCTTTATCTTCTCTCTAAATGGCTATTCAAATTAAACTTATACTCAATACGAACAGGAATAAGGCAAAATCAATAATCTTCATACCAAACAAACACTTTCCCCACTCGGTGGAACATTCAGCTTAGCAACGATCTATCCTTAAAAGAATCACTCACTTCAGATAACTAGGTATCTGAGTTGATCAAAACCTAAACTTTCAACATGCTATGTCTACCACAAAATCCAAAGTCCACTCATTCCTTTTCTGGCCTAAAAAATCTCCCGCTTCCTCTCTCCTGCTGCAGGAACAGTTTTAGGCAAAGGGATTCTAATGGCACAGCTAGAATATGGCCTCCTAGTCATAGCCGGCGCTTCAAAAATACCCCAAATCTCCCCAAACCACAGCTAATAATATCTATGGATTTATCTACCTGCCCCCAGAAAAGAATATCACTTCAAAAGGAAAAAAATGGCTTCCAGTTAAATGAAGGTACATCCAACCCTTAGCCTCCTTTACCTACAAATTCTTAAACCTATAGATCTTCTTTTTTCCCAACAGATTAACTAAAATATACACTACTTATAACATAATATCTCAGTCCCACAACCCCTCTCCTAGGAATAGACTTCATGGTACTGACCACGGTTTCTCACCACTAGCCCCCGCACACACCCACACACCCACGTATGGTAATCTCTTTCACTAAAGATATAATAACTCCTTTCCTCCCAAGATTTCTGTAACCAGCTTAAGCTATATGAAGCCTCCTGTAAGTGCTATCCAATAGGTAGTATAGCTACACTTATTACCTCCCCTCTAGGCTCTCATCTTCTTCATTTTACACTGGTTTATTCTTTTATTTTATATTAGTTCTCCCCCTATCCTGCTCTTTTCTTATTTTCCAACCTCCCATTCACTCAACCTTAACTTTTTCTTCCCTTCTATGTTTATTCCTCCCTCTATACACCTAATTGTATATACTGAATACTTACGATGTATCCTGCATTTTAAACCAATTATGTGACATCCTACAGTTTAACAGTGATATATATATATATATATATATATATATATATATATATATATATATATATATATATCTATAGGAACACTTTATAATCCCAAAATTCTGACATACCAAATTTCAGAATCCCGAGATTATAAAGCCGAAAGCTCAAAAGTTCGAAACCCCAGAAGCGCGAATTTCAAAATCCCAAAGTACGGAGATTTTGAAGTAGCGCTTCTGATGCTGCGCTGTGTGAAGGAATAGCTGGAAGGTCAGGTAAGTATTTATGTTTAAGGGTTTTGGTTAGGGGCTTTAGTGTGTGTCAGCATGTTTGGGTACTGTGATCTGTGTGTGTGAGGGGAATGCAGCTTGTATGGTGGTATTTTTGTGTGTTTGTCTGTGTAGTGAAACCATGTAGTATATTTAAGTAGGGGGTGTGTGGGGGCGCATCCCCCCCACATAGGGGTGCAGGGTGGCTTGCCCCCCTGCTTGTATGTAGTGTAGGTTTGAATGTTTGTGTGTTGGGGGAAGCTGTGTGTGTGTGTGTGTGTGTGTGTGTGTGTGTGTGTGTGTGTGTGTGTGTGTGTGTGTGTGTGTGTGTGTGTGTGTGTGTGTTGTATGGTTAGTGCAGTGTTCACGATTTTAAAATTCACACTTCAGGGGTTTCGGGATTGTCAGGTTTCAGCTTTATGATCTCGAAATTCTGAAATTCGATATTTCAGGATTTCGGGATTATATAGTAAATATATATATATATATGTATATATATATATATATATATATATATATATATATTTTTTTTTCTTTTATTTAGCATTTGTTTACCAGGAATGTCCGACTTGGAACAAAGCCAATTTTCAGTGGAGGCCTAGGTAGAAACGCTCCAGATGCATGTCTTTGTAATGTGGGAGGAAACCGGAGCACCTGGAGAAAACCTACATGAACGCTGGGAGGACATGCAGACTCTGCACAGAAGGCACTCCAGCCGAGAATCGAATCGGAGAACCTCTTGCTGTGAGGCAACAATGCTACCACTGCACCACTGCGCCCTCTGATATGTATTATATATATATTATTATATTATTTTATATTATATTATATATATATATATATATATATATATATATATATATATATATATATATATATATTAGTTGTAGCACTGTTAGCTTATGTGCTTGAAACATTCTTCAATACATCCATTAGGAAATGTCAGCATTGTTATCTTTTGTTTATTGTAGTCTCCCAGACTAAACCTAAAAACAGTCCATTTTGATCAGTGTTCTACCCCACATAACAAACGAAAATAAATTGACAATAAAATAAAATAAAATCCTCACTGACAAAATGCTTAAGCTCAGTCCCTTTAAACTTTTCTTCAGTGTTGCTCTCTCCTTTACTACTCCACTTTCCTGCTGTATCTCACTCCTTTCCCCTTCTTAACCTTTCCCCTTACTCTCTATTCTCCTCTCCAGTACTGGACTTCAAGAGTTATTGATCAATACTATAAAGAATATTCATCCTCATAGTATTATATACTTCTTTGGTTTGCAGCTATTTTTACCTTATTTAATGCCCAATTTGCTACAGATGGGGTTTGAAGCCCACCACTGCCAACCAACATAATGCTGGTGGTCACATTATGGGGCCTTGCACTAACCATCCACTTGGCACCAAGTTGTGTGTAGGAGATGGGCTCTTTGAATCTATTCCACTACCCACAAATAAGTCTGAAGGTCACCAGACAGATGGTGTCTTGAATCACAGCACTGTAACTAACAGGTTAAAGTAGAAATGATGCACACACATCTAATTTACTAACCAAGTCAACATATGAAACTGATCTTAATAGCATACAAGAGAATATGTACTGTCACCCTTGGTATGGGTTTCCAATTTCTTTACCAGTCATCCAAACAAGGACTATATAGTGGCCATTTACTGAGCGTCAGGCTCTTTCCACTCTCTCTGTGAACTTCACTGTGTTGTAGCACCCCTTATCCATAGTAACTGCCATTCAAACACATTATTACTTTCACACACACACACACACACACACACACACACACACACACACACACACACACACACACACACACACACACACAAACACACACACACACAAAATGTATCTGGACATACTTTGGTCTCTAGCGAAATGGACTACCAGTGAGGTAATGTAATTTCTGCTCATTACATATGTTGGTTAATGCAGCAATGCAACACTATACCAAAGCAGTATTTCATGTAAGTCAGAGTTTGCTAGGCTGCCTTAGACCATGCCACTGCCCACTTTTTGTGTGAAGCCACTATTTTTGTAGGTCAGGTTTTGTTAATATACCTTAGACCTAAAGTACTGCCTCAGCCTTTGTGATTGCCCTAATGCAATCCCCCACAATGCAATGCCATTTCCAGCTGATGGCTGCATTGTAGTGGTAATAGTTGGAGTGCTTGGAACCATTCCATCATCTCTTTCAGTTTCTCTGCATGCATCTCAGTATTTTCTCATCATGCTCAACTTACCTGGATGTTTGTTGCACAGCTAGATCAAATCTTATTTTGAGTTGACAGTGCACAAAAATATTCTAATTGTAAGCACTGCTTGGTATTTTTGCATATTCATTTTGATTTCTTTAACTGTGTTTCCTTGCTATTTATGAGTCAGGATCCCATTATGCAGTTCTCTGTAGAGAAGACTAAACTTCTCTCTCGATATAAAGAAATTCTTGAATTCAAATGCGAACTGTTAAAGCTGAAATAAACATATTTTGATGCATACAGCAAAATGCTGAGTATAAACAAAACTATAAATAAATGTGCAAGGCAAGAAAGTGAAACCACAGGTAATATCAAATGTGTTATGGAAATACCTAACCACAATAATAACAATCCGTATACATGGAGGGAAATGGAACAGTAAATTGTCAAAACAAAGCAAAAAAAGAAGCATACCTCTGCATTACTGTGAAACTATTAAAATATAATGCATATATATTGGGAAAAAATAAAAGATGTATACATGCCTTTCAGTACTTAAATAATATGCACACTAATTAAAACGGAAGTTACCACAGATAAGCAGAACGAAGCAGTATTACATGATGAAATAGATGATATGTAAAAATAAGTAAAGAGAGAGAGATTTGTTATCAAATAGCTGGCCAGAGAGACATAAAACAACAACATACTGAAATATCAAATGCATTTCAAATACATAAGGCAAGCAAAATGAACAATATTAAATTACAAAAATAATGAAAGAGAAGAGTTGACTGAAAGAGATTTCTGATATCCCAGTTCCTGGCATATAATCAGAGAGAGAAGTAATTCCTAAAAGGCAGTAGAAGAGGAATCAAAACGAAAATCTGCTTTTCTGAAATACTCTCTAGAAAACATATTTGATTCATAAAGCTTCCTATAAGTGTTATACAGTAGGTAGCTTTATTACACACATTCCATTTCCTTCCCCTCTTGCTCTCATATTTTTCATTCTACACTCTGCTATTCCTTTGCGCCATCTTTTCCAAATTCATATAACACATTCTAAGATTGCTGTGTCTTAGAGAAAGTATATACATTTTATAAATATGATTTCACAATGTCAGAGCCATGTTAAAAAATCCATCTTCTCTAAGTATAGAGCAAAGATTCAGTCCTCTAAGAATCCCTTTCAATAAACTTTGTCTGATAAGAGAAATAAACATGAGGCAAACAAATAATGTAATAAAGCAGTTAACAGGTATATTTTACAAATAACATGGAAGGTACCAAAGGCAATGTACTTAAATTTCCAGGGATTAATTGATAGCAGCACATGGATAAAAGAAATGGAAACATTCTGTATAATCTAAACTGAACAAAAAAGTTTGTCAATGGCTAAACTAAGCTTGCTTGCATTTGTAGCAGTGTCTTTTAGTACATTTAACAAGCCACTTCATGTCAAGGTATAAATAAATAAATAAATACACCATTTTGGATACATCAGAAAACTAGATAATGCTATGTTTGTGTAGAATTCTGAATAAATTAGTGTACTTTCATTAATTCATTTTCAGTACCAGCCTTGTTCTATTCAGGAATATAGGACAGCCACAGGCTACCCACTCAACAAAGGATGTAAGGAATGCATCTAGTCGTGGACAGAAGGCCAGCCCATCAGAAGACACAAATGCCACATGCTCACTTCTTGACAATTCTTTGGGAAATGGAATAAACAAAAGTCCCTGGCAAAAACCCACACAGATACTGTTAGGACATGCAGACTCTGCATAAAGGCTGCATAACTGGGAGCCAAAGTGGAGAACTATGTGCCTTGAGACAGTAATGCTAAATGCGATATCACAGTGTTTCCCTTTACTGTAAACTCTAGTTTATTAAAATGTAATAGTGTTATGAAGATGCATTTGACAAATTAAATGCTAGTCAGAATTTCAGTGGCGTTCAGTATCATGGCTCAGATTTGAAATTAGACTTGCTTCAAGACACAGCCGCAAAAATAAAAGTAGTAAAACTACTCATATTTGGAACAGAAGCAGATATTACACAGCAATCATATTACAAAAAAATGTCAATCTTGATATGAAAATGGCAGCTGTCTTTCATAAGGTAATCTTAGAAAATGACTTACATTGCAAGTTTTGATTTGGGCTTCTAATTTGGTGAGCATAACTATTTATTATGTTGTCAATATTTTTACCCAGATTTGCAAGAGGATCCTCTCATGATCCTTCATCACAAACACAAGTAGCAAAAATGCTTATGCTTTCTCTGAAAATGACTTCACTCAGACTGTACATTTAGGCAGGGATATTGTTTTCTCATAGTCACACTTTAATTGGAAGAAACAAATGATGTACAATTGGCATCAAAGCAGTCAGACATTACCAGATATCTAAGTCTGAGTTGGCTAATGAAGTGCAGACACATAATAGTAGTAGTTTCAGTATTTTGTCCCACATGTTCCACCTATTTGTGACTTGATTCGTGAGCAAATATGATAACATTAACAAAAAAAAAGTATCAAAAAACTGAGGGTAATGCTACTCAAGGCCAGAAGTCTAAACCTCAAAATGCAGACTCAAGGCCCTCCTCAGTATGGAGAAAATCGATATATGTGCAGTAACACAAACCTGGTTTAAGGCTCCAGAGAGCACCCCAGCACTACCGGGCTACAACTCATACCATACATTTCGGCCACAAAACCCGGACAGAACTACAAAAGGCAGGAGCGTATCCATATTCATCAAGGATATCCACACCTACAGGTTAGTGGCACAGCACGATGCTCCAGAGATCATCCACGTGCAACTAACAATGGGCAAAACTGCAATTCAAATTGCAGCTTGCTACAGATCACCCACCATGTCCCAGGACCCCCATTCGGCATTTCTGGAAACACTGGGAAACATAAAGGTCCTACCAAACACCCTAATTTTGGGTGATTTCAATTATTCAAACATTAACTGGGAGAATTACTCAAGTACTAACTCCCTTGCCCAACATTTCCTAGAATTTATAAACTCAAATGCCCTGGATTAAGTGGTCAACACTCCCACCAGTAGTGACAACAGAGTGGACCTGGTCATCACCAACATGGGCGATCGGTGCTCCACACTGGAGGTCAACCCCTTGCTGGTTAGATCTGACCATAAACAAATAACTTGGGATATCCACATTCCGCCCCCACTCCCAGACAAGTAAACCACTGTGAAAAACATTTCAAAAGCAAACTTCACATTACTTAAGACCGAGGTGGAAAGTTTCAAAGTCCCCATGCTAAAGGATAATGCTGTCCAAGCTGCAAAATCCCTTACTAATGTATTCTATGAGCACCTACAAGAATGCATGGATCATGCTATCCCAAGCAAAACCAAGACTCACTCCTCCAAGAAAAGGAAACCAGTCTGGTGGGCTCCTGCCATAAACAAGCTATACAATAGAAGGAGGAAACTAGTACAGAAAAGAGTAAAATCTCAAGAAGGGAAGACATTCCTGATCAGCATCAGCAAAAAACTATGATCCCTCATAAAATCATCCAAGGCGAGCTTCGAAAGAAAAATTGCCAAAGACTCCAAAGAAAACCACAAGGCATTCTTGAGCTATGTCAAGAATCTAAGTGGCAATGCTCAGATCTGTTTGGAGTTAGTGCAGAATGGCTCAAAATATACTGAACCGACCGATATCGCCAACATCCTGGCAGACAGGTTTGGCGCAAACTTCACCGCCAAAATGGTCCATAACCATACCAGAACAATGTACAGCCCCTGAAATCACAGACACTCAGGTTAAAACAGCCCTCTCCAAAGCCAAAAACACAACATCAATGGGACTGGATGGTGTCCCAGGCTGCGTCCTACACGAGCTCAAAGACAAACTAACCCCTCACCTAAACACACTGTTCAAACTCAGCCTCTCCACAGGTCATGTACCCATAGAGTGGCGCACAGCAACAGTTATTCCGCTCCACAAAGGTGGAGCCACAACAGACCCCGGGAACTATCACCCTATAAGCCTGACTAGCTTGGTCTGCAAGGCTATGGAGTGCATCATCATGGAACTCATTAACAGAGACATTGGGAACCTCCAAACACTGGACCCTACCCAGTTCGGCTTTGTTAAGGGCAGATCATACCTCCTAAACCTGGTGGACTTCTTTGAGACAGTTACCAAGGCTATAGACGAGGGAAAGGTGGTACACACAGCCTTCATAGACGTTGCAAAGGCCTTCAACACCATTCCCCATTCTGGTATTATAGACAAGCTCACCAGCCTGAACATAAACCCCTATGTCACAAGATGGGTTGCCAAATGGCTCATGGACAGAATCCACATGGTAAGAGTTGTGGGAGCTAGGTCTGACTCTAAACTGGTTACAAGTGATGTTCCCCAGGGCTCAGTCCTAGGATCCCTCCTGTTTGGCATATACTTCTCAGAGGTACAGGCAAGCACAGGAGAACTATGGCTGACCAAGTTTGCAGACGACTGCAAACTAGGGGCTACAATTGACTCTCCAGTTGACACAGACATCCTCCAAAAGGGTCTCACTGAGACGGATACCTGGTGTCAAAATCATGGCCTCAAGCTAAATGCCAAAAAGTGCATAGTCATTCTCTTTGGAAAAAACAAAGTACCCACAAACTACCACATAGGTGGTAGTCCCCTAAATACGGAAGACGTAATAAGAGATCTGGGGACCCAAGTAGATAGTAATCTCTCCTTTGATAATCACATTGCCAAAGTAGTTAGAAAATCCTTCTACATGGCCCACCTTATCACAAAAGGGTTCGCATCCAGATCAAAAGAGGTCATTGGGCCCCTCTACTCATCACTCATCAGACCCATCATAGAGTACAACGCCCCATTTGGGATGTACCTTACAAGACACCTACAACAGCTGAAAAGACCACAGAAGTACCTCACCAAGAGGATCACTGGCCTCAAACAGATGCCCTATGTAGCTAGACTGAAGAAATTCCAGCTGTACTTGATTGCATACCACCTACTCAGAGGTGATCTCTGCCTGACATACAAGGCCATGTCCAACCCAGAATTGATGGACATGCTCCACCTAAATAAAACCTTATCCCATTGAGCCACACGTTCTAGAGGTATAAACCTCACCACAACAATAAAGAGGACGTGCTGGAGGGATGGATTCCTGTCCCAGAGACTTCCCATGCTTTGGAACAAGATTCCAATCTACATTAGGCAGAGCTCCTCGCTAACACTCTTCAAGAAAAACCTTGACAAGTGGATGGGAAACAGAAAGTTTACCTTGGGGATCACTTCAGTGGCTCTGCTGGATAGAGGAACAGGGAACTAATCTAAGGGGGTGGTGAAAGCCAACACATTCTGGCTAGGCTTATAAATGCCTTTGGGCAGATAGCCTAGTACCTACCTATGAACCTATGAACATTATCAATTCTTGTAAGAAGGCAAAATGTTTACAATGAATGGGAGGATCGCTTGTTAGGGCAGGATTACAGATGCTTCAAAATGGTTCTTGCAGCACTATTCCTTAGTGACTACACTGAAAATATGTGGACAGAGTAATAAAAAAAAAAGTAAAAAACACATATTTGAAACATCCCTGAAAGGTACTGAACCTGGAAAATAGTTATAAAGCCACAGAAGGTATGTGGGCAATGGGTAGCATGGGGTGACAGAATGTAGAAAGACAATTACTTAAGTGACTGAGGAGGGTAACAGTCACAGCAATGGATTCTTATGCGGTATTTGAATTTACAAGTTAGCAAGTACTGTTTTTATTTTTCTCAGATAACATTCTGTAGTTACTGAGGGCTGGAAACTTCCAGTGTCATTAATGCATGGAAGGGAGTAATGCAAATATATGAGGCTGAGAAACCTGAAAAGGACGTCAGTCATTTCTTTTCTTTTTTCATATACAGTGTGCCTAAAAATGTGGGTGGGACACACCTTCTTCCCAGTTTAAGGAGGCCATAGGTTTGACCTGCCGAGGCCCTCTTAGCCTATTTTATAACCCTGAGAATATCCCACCCCTTATTTATGCGGAACTATACCACTATACTAGGCCTGATGCCCGAGGGGCCAGGTCATCTGTTCCCATATCTGAGCCTTTTTCAAGAATCTGGAGTCTCCCTCACATGTGCAGGATTGCCATCACAGATGGCCAAAGTGACACTGAGCATGTGCCGTGGGTATATGCGATCTCCTAGGAATGGCGAGGTAATGAATCTATCAAGGTGCACGTCTGCTCTGCTTGACATGTGTTGGAGTTTTGTTCCTTGGCAGCATAGGGTTTGGAAATCCCTTGTATCCTGAGGCGCCTTCATGTAAAAAGGGTCCCGAGGTTTAAGGTATGTTGAATAAGGTCACCTCTGATGGATTTGGCGCGGGGAGGATTTTGAGGAGTTTTATCCTTTGGTGTTGGAACCTTTGTATTTGGAGAAGGCTGGCTCTGGTGGTGAGGTCGGTTAGATACGAATGAAGCTGGAGCATTGGTCAGTGGGCTGATGAGAGATGGGGCATATGACCAATCATTGGTCTGATGAGATCCCTTGAAAGTAGCTCCGAGCTGAGTGAAAGTCTTCCTAACTACTTTAGCTACATGGGTGTCGAATGACAGATTACTATCAACCTGGGTCCCCAGGTCCCTGATCCTCCTTCCTTGATCTTCATGGGGGTCCCCAGGTTTTGAGCTGGCAAAACCTGTTTTCTAGTAAGGGGGGTATGACTATGCATTTTTGTATTTAATGCATTCAAAAAGGGCTGGCACCATTGGCTTTGTTTCTCTTGTACCTTCTGCTGGCACTCTCTATGTCAGATGTATTGGGTTTTTCTACTATAGGCCAGTTTGCAGTCATCAGATTTTCTTGTTTTTGCATTCCCCTCCTGTGTTTGCTCGTGCCGGAAAAGTCTGTGCCAAACTGAGTGGGACCCTGACTGCCACTTGTGTTCTACCAGAGTTGAGCCAGTGATTACCAAACGGGGACATATAACCCCTGACTGTTTGCTGACATGTCCAGCCAGTTCCAGCCCCATCTTGTGATGTATGGGTTATGATGAGTGTGGGTTTGTGATGAGTGGTTTGAGTGTATCGATTGCCAGACAAATGCGGTTCCCTGGGGTAGCTGTATGGACTGCCTTTCCCTAAATGGGGCTGTGGTGACAATGTTGAAGAGTCAACCAAGTTTAAAAAAACCTCATTCAGTGATCAAAGACAAAGGGTTGGATCCAAAGTCTGCAAATTCCTATGTCTTTATTTATGAGATTTATGATGATCCATTGATGGTTTTTCAGATCAGATAAGGCCACGTCAGGCTAATGGGCTAATGGGTCCAGATTTCGGGGGGGGGTGGCCTTTGTAGTGGGACCACGGTTTTGCAGTTGCACGTGGAGAGCACGTGTCACTGCAGAGACTTTGATTAAACAGCTGTCCTAGCTGTTTAAAAGCTGTGGGTTTAATTCCTCATTGAGTCCGTGGAGAGGGACACCAGCACGGGTCCCATGGATGCATGTTTGTGTTTGCGAGAGAGTTTTTGGAGCTGCTGAGAGAGACTTGAGGGGGCTGGGAGCGTCGTTTGGTATAGATATCTTTTTTATAGGGAGGGGGAGTTTGTTTTTGGGTTGCACTGAACAGCAGGGCCAGTATGTTGGTCTGTAAATGGATCATCATCATTCATCATTAGAACTAGTTCTGAGCATATCTGGAGTTTCCTCCTGGGTGTCTAACATAGCTAAAAGAGGCCTTGTGTCTTTTTTTCTCTTGCTATTTTTTTTTTTTTTTTCGAAATTGGATGATTTTATTTTGGCTCTAGCTTTTGTTTTTATATAGTGATCAAGGGTGTCTTACCTTTTAAGGATTTTGCTGTATCTTGTAGTAGCTTCCTCCTTTTATTGTAGAGTTTGTTCTGGAAAATAGGCATTCTACTGTTATTTTAGAATGTGAATACTGGTAAATCGAGCTACAAAGAAGTAGTAAAAAGTAAATCACAATAAAGTAAAAATTATTTTTATGTGATTATCTCCTTTATTTCAGCTCTGATACTCCAATAGTACAGTGGAAATGCAGGTGTTTGGGTGGGGGAGGAAAAAGGAGACACAGAGGGAGAGAGAGAGAAAGAATTTTTCTACTACAGTGTGGGTGGAAGTACCCATTCAGAAACTGGTACTGTGCAAGCGTTGTTGTACATACCAACAGTGCAGGTCTTTGAATTCCTGACTATGTCATTGACTGGATGTTCTAAGATCACAGCACTTAAAGTCCATCCCAGGAAGGGCCAATATGTCATGCATGCAAGAAACTTATTTAATGTCAATAACACTCCTTGTGATTCAGAAATGTTACTTCCAGTGGCATTTGTGTTTACTCCTGATGTTAGCCATTTCTGATTCGGATTGCCCTAGTACAGTGCTTTTACTTGAGAAAGTTCAGCACTGCAGTGGGATGCCCATCTGGCTTACCACTAATGGAAAAGTAAAGTATTCCAGGGGACATGCATGTGATAATGTGTCATATGCTTTTCCCTGGAAATGTCTGCAGTTGGTGATTTTATGCAGCTGAATGATCTATAGAACCACTTGGCTGTGTGTATCTCCATTGACAGTCAGGTTAATTAATACTCCCAAAAGTTCATGCTCTCTCATTACTTCCAATAGGAGAGACTGCATCTGAGGTAAGTGTCAAGGAGTTAAGCAGACACGTAATAATGGAGGTTGTATGTATGTGTGTGTTGTAAAAAGGGTCTGAACTGCATTCCTTCCCAAACAAAGTCGTAGAAGCATGAATCTTGATGTGGCAATAGACTTTATTCACAATAGGTTTAGCAGCATACTGAGATTACTCAAAAGCAAATCTAAAATGCAGACAACATGCCTAACTTAAATACATAACAAATCACCAGTTTCTCAGATGACTGTTACATCATGTAATTGTCATCTAAATGGCAACTCAAATTGCTTCATTTTAGATGTATGGTCTGCTGGTGGTGACTGCTGTAGCAGAGTGCTAGCTGGTATTTGCTTCAGCCATTGAGCAATTCAGACACATGTAAATTAGCTGTCATTAAGTTCTTTACTCATTGTGGCTAATGTGTCTACTGATTTCTGCTTTTTGCAATCGTGTTAAAGGCACCTTTTGCTGCAGTCTTAGTGTGACCATAAAAGTAGGCCAAATTACTTCCATATGATTTCAGTAAGAGTAATATCAGAGCTAAAGAAAGTGTGCCTGTCTTACATAAGAAAGTTACCCAATGAGATAAATCAAATTACATCTTGGGCTGCTTTATGTAATTGTAACATAAGGAATTTCTTGATACTTTATAGGCTGAAAAATTTCTATGAGATAGAAACTTGGCAGCTGATAAAAGTGTATTGGAAAAATAGGAGATAAAAGGAGTGTTCCACATTGTATGTGGAAATAGCACTAGTTAGAAACCCACTTATTTGACTCAAATGTAAAAAAAAAATGAATTTGAGAAGAAACAAAGCCACAGCTTTACTCTGAGGGCAAAGCCCCATAGAATGCCCATACAACAGGCTTTACACCTGTAGCCCCTAACTTATTATAATTATCTTCGAGATCATTGTACCTTGGCAAATAAGGAATTTCCCCACATTTGACAAAAAATGAATACACTGCATTTTCACACTCAGTGACATTTTACGATTAGTCATTTTACTCAAAATATATTACAAAGGTGAGTACAATTATACAAATTCAAAACTCATGAAACAGTGAACAAATCTGTATGGCAGTCATTTGAAAATTTAATAGTAAGCATCATTGGGAAGAATTCAGAATGTGTACAACACTGTATACATGTCACGTAACCTGCTGGAATTCAGAAACAGCCCTAGTATGGTGCTGCACATTGATCTACCACAAAGATGTTCAGCACAGCATAATGCTGCCTCTGCAGCCATGCTGTATGCTAAAAAGGCAGTCCATGGGATGGTAACATGCTAATTAACCATTGGCCCTCTGTTCCAGAACCACATCCCGGAAGGCATCTATGAGCTGAGCAGTTCAGGAAATCACTTAGAAACATGTAGATCGGCATGGGCAGTTGTACCATGTCACAGCAGTGATCACGGCCATTTGGCCATGTTTATCTGCCATAAATTAAAGTAGTACAGGGATCAGGGGTGGGGTGGGGGGAACATTAGCTATCAGGTAAAATACAATAATGGCACTAACAGCTATCTGGGGATTGGGGGAGGGGAGAGTAGCCAACAGGCATACCACATTTGTGCTGTAACAGCACTTCAACTAATATGGGGATTGGAGGTAGGCAGAAACACTAGCCATAAGGCATATTATACTTGTGCTGTAATAGCACTTCAACTAGTATGGGGATCATGGGATGGGGGATTACACTAAATACCAAGAATACTAAACTTGTGCCATAATGGCAATGCAACTAATGCAGGGATTGGGGTGGTGAGGAAAAACTAACCACCAGGGAAGCCACAATTGTGCTATAATGGCACCTACAGCAGTATGCATATCAGTGGTGGTTTGGAGCACTAGCCACCAGGGAGTACTGAAAACTCTTGTGTCATAACAACACATATACTAATGTACAGAGATAAGGGGACAACTCATGGACAGGTTCAGGAACTGTAGTGTGTGTGTGTGTGTGTGTGTGTGTGTTTGAATATGTACTTATGTGTGTGGGAGAATGACAGGAAGGGATGCCTATGGCTATGCAATACAGCCGCAGCTGTTAACTATCTCAGCGTGCACATCAGGAATGATTTGCACATTGCGGTAGTAACTGTGATTCAGAGACATGCAAATTAGCCAATAATGAGGTCTTTCATCATCATGGTTAACATGTCTCTGAATCTCAGAATACAGCATCATGGACACGAGGCCTTTTTACACTCTTTAATGAAACCCTGGGCTTGTTAACACTTAAAAGGTAGCTAACATTATTCAGCTAGGTATGTATGCTATACACCTCTACTTATAAACAACAAACATAACAATATAATTTACTGAACTTGAAAACAAATATTGATGAAGGAATCATTTGGTGTGTAAATACACAAACCTCGGTGATTTAAAACATGATAAATGTACACAAGCACTTTAAGATAGAAATGACATATCAGGTATTGTACCAGGTTCAGTCTAATTCTTCATCGTTTGTGTTGTCATTAGGGCCTCAACAGATAATACTGACCACAGCAAGGCTGAATGTGAAGTACAGAAAGAGGAAGGACAGCTAAACTGAAAAGTTTTGCTCTGACTTCAACTGCCTTAGTTTCAGAATTTACATGATATTTGCCTCACTGCTGAGTTCTGTTAGACCAGTGTAATTTTCCCAGGCAAGAAACCTCACTCGTGTGTAAGTACTGCCCCCTACATAAGTGATATCTTCTTTCTGGAACAGTCCATCATTTCCAACTACAAATTAGCACTCAGGGCTTTTCTTACCAGATACTATGATTTTGACAGAATTATCAGTCTTTGAACAACTTTTTGGCATTTAAAATTCATTTTTACATTACATAGAGTTGTTTCAAGAAGCATTAGTTGTTATGAGCCTTGAAGCCTTTTGAAATTATTACTCCAACATCTAAGTGCCCTTAAACCAGCAAATCTATCTTACCAATTTGCACCTTAATGATGTGGTGCGCCTGAGCCTTTTGATTGACACCAGAAGGTGTTAAGTATGCAGTGGCTTTAACAAAGTCACTAGATGATAGAGTTGCATAACTTTGTAGAAAGCCTTATTGACTGATCATATGGAGAAAATGGAGGCTGTTGCCTTCTCCTCCCCCTTTTCTTCTTATTCTTTAGTTCTCAGGACAGATGGACACAAGAAAGCATTACAGTTACAGAACAGATAAGGAGAAGGCTATTGAATGTTGTCCCTCTGAACTTTGTATACTTCCCTTCAATGTTAGTGCCTTCTATTAGCCAAGGTGAATGATGGTTCCTTCCAACTCACTGTTAACCTACAGGTTAAACAAAGATGAATGCAAGGTCCAGGTAAGGAAAAAGCAGTGATCTTCGATACTCCAGTATCTTCTCAGATGACCTTTTCACTGCAGGGGGCCATCACCTATGACGCCTCAGTGTGGAGCTTCCCTGGCACAGGATTACAGCTGCTCCACTTCTGTGAACTCCATCTTCAGGTACAGATAATGACACATTTATTTATTTATTTATTTATTTATTTATTTGTTCATTCATTCATTCATTCATTCATTCATTCATTCATTCATTCATTCATTTATTTAATTTGACTGGGGTAGACTACTGGTCCAAATGGCTCTTGGAAGCCACCATTCAATGTGTGGCATTACTCAGGGCCTCTGACAAGCTAATGCTGGCCCATTTAACAGCTCTCTACATTAGGCATAACTGAGCCTAATGACAGCTCTTTTCTTAGGCCTCTGCACTGAGTGCTACTGATGTCAGTGGCATTGTGATTGATCCCACCCACCCACTAGTGCAGATTTGGTCCTCTTAGTGTTGGAGTGACTGGGATTTACATGTGCCACCCTTCAGAAACTGGTTTACACACTGGATCCATAGGTGTCAGTTTTTCGCTTTTTACTGCAAATCATCTGGTTTGATTTAGTACCAACAAGTAATGGAGCCAACGTGACCATTCTATATTGACCAGTGATATCAACCTCTTGATTTAATTTAGTCTACTAGCCAGTGATGCAGCCAGTGGTGTTACAGTCACCAGTGTAACAGACTCACACACACACACACACACACACACACACACACACACACACACACACACACACACACACACACACACACACACACTGTGCTTCTAGCCAAACCAGTTGGCATTTTAGAGTAAATTTTAGACCTCCTGCATCATCCTCTCTATCCAAGGGTTAATCTCTCTTCAGAATTTAGGTTTTCTTATAGGTCAGTATCCTCGTTTGAGGAACTACTCCAAAGACACTCAGAAAGTACCCTGATAAATCCCACCACACTGAATCACAGCCTGTGTGCAGGTATGTGTATAAGGAATTTGATAATAACAAGGGAGCCGACTCCCTTTCTTCTTTTTCCTTCCTCCATGCATTCCTAAGTTTAGTGAAGAAAGTAGTGAGCATGTGAACCTGTCCAATCTCCTGAAAGGAAGCAACAGGCAAGCAGAATCTCAGAAGAGACCTCCTTTAATGTTCTACTCATTATAGATGTATTTCTGGAATTAATAATGATAGTGAGTATCTGGGTTCTATGGTCCAGCGTCCTGGAAAGTTTGACAAGATTTTTTTTTGTTTGAGCAGAGACTGCTGAACATGAACTGAAACTCTAGGCTAGGCCAGTCTAAATCAGCAGATGCTACTAAATGTGACCCACCACAATGGACACAAGTTCATATTATCTGTTAAGGCTGTTTAGGCTACAATTAAAAAAAACTTGTTTGGCCTTAAACCACATGATGCTATATTTTGATAAGATCTTTTGGATGAGATTGCTTCTACAACTGACAAGAAACCTAACAGCAATGACAAGGAAGGCTCAGGTGGCTAGAGATACAAAAATGACTTCCTCTGAAGGTCCACACATTATATGGTGCTTCATGGGTGACCAGATCTGGCACTATCATGTACTTACTAGGACCCACTGAATGCCCTTCACTGAGGAATACAAATCAAATTTTATTTATCCCCTTTCCGAAACACTGCTGTTCATCTTGGAGACTGATGATTAACTGAAGGCTATGAAAGAAAAAGGGAACCTGTCTTCTTGTTTATGATTTTGGAGAAATAAAAGTGAGGGAGAAATTCCAGGGGATTAGGATGAGCCTCGGTATGTAAAGATGAGATGTAGGAGGAGTGAGTAGATTGGAAAATTCTTTGCAAAAGTCAGTAGTAGAGATGTTGCCAGAAGAGCAAGGAATATAGCCAGAAGTGGGGGATTCTAAAGGGGATTGCTACTACAGACATTGTTCACTTCTCACCAGCATTCGTTAGGAAAGTGCTTAATGTAGATATATCTTGATTTGAGATTGTTAGCTTTATGTCTATGTATAGTTTGTTTAGAAATATTCCGCAATATTTGGTGCTGTGTTGCACAGAGGTTGTAGTGGTATCTGTTTTCCATACTTTCCAGTCTACATCAGAAAGATTTATTATTGATTTCATCTCTTTCATGAGACAGTTCTATTGTGTTTTAAGACTCTGGTGATTATAGGGCAGTAGATGCTTTGAAAGTCAGATAAAATTTATGTGAGTCAGTTGACAGCATAAGTTGGATCAATGAAGCTGAGAACAGAGGATCAGTCAGTAGTGACAACATGAAGTCTGGATATTTGTAGTGTAGTTTTTGGTCTGAAGGAAATAATTGTGGGTAGGTGTTTTACCTTCAGATTTTATGTGTGGAATTTTAAGGTGGTGACATTTATTGGCATTCCTATTGAGCTTATTACAGTTGCACCATTTTAGAATACCTTGGGCAACTTTGCATGTTTTATTAAAATACAAATGTTGCTCCATTTGCAGTCATCAAAAGTTGTGTTTATCCAGGGCATGTTTTCCACTTTTATATCTGAGAAGTGTAGTTGAAAGTTGGGGGTAAAAACAGAGCCCTGTAGGACCTTGAAGGTAATCACAACCAGGAAAAGCTCCCCAAGACTCTGACACAACTTACTATGAGGGAAAGGTTAGTTTGCTTTTGATTTCTTGTATTTTGTATTACTTTATTGCCGTCTTCTATTTTGTATACTGTGATTTGTTTTCTTTACACCGTGTTTTACTTCTATTCTGCTTTGAACTGCATATTAAAACTTGGAAAGAGACCACAGCTATGTCTCATGTAAGTTACACAGAAGTCAGAACAGGTCAGTTAAGGTTAATTATCTGTGAACTGAGGGGTGGGTGGAGTAAGGAACTAAATATTCGATTTAAGGGATAAAATAAAACATTTCAAAGCTTTACTGGAAAAGTTCACCATGACTCTGACACAACTTCACTGTGAGGGAAAGGTTAGTTTGCTTTTGATTTCTTGTATTTTGTATTACTTTATTACCTTCTTCTATTCTGTATACTGTGATTTGTTTTCTTTACACTGTATTTTAATTGTATTCTGCTTTGAACTGCATATTAAAACTTGGAAAGAGACCACAGCTGTGTTTCTTGTGAGTCACACATTAAAACAGGTCAGTTAAGGAGTGACACATAAGTCAGAACATGTCAGTTAAGGTTAATTATCTGTGAAATGACGGGTGGAGCTAGGAACTAGACCTTGTATTTAAGGGGTAAAATAAAGCATTTCAAAGATTTACTGGAAAAGCTCACCAAGACTCTGACACAACGTGCTGTGAGGGAAGGGTTAGTTTGCCTTTAATTTCTTCTATTTTGTATTACTTTCTTGCCTTCTTCTATTTTGTATACTGTGATTTGTTTTCTTTACACTGTGTTTTATTTCTATTCTGCTTTGAATTGCATATTAAAACTTGGAAAGAGACCACAGCAGTGTCTCTTGTGAGTCACACATTAGAACAGGTCAACTAAGGAGTCACACAGAAGTCAGAACAGGTTAGTTAAGGTTAATTATCTATGACGCGAGGGGGTGGAGCTAGGAACTGAACTTACTATTTAAGGGGTAAAATAAAACATTTCGAAGCTTTAATGGAAAAGCTCACCAAGACTCTGACACAACTTGCTGTGAGGGAAGGGTTAGTTTGCTTTTGATTTCTTGTATTTTGTATTACTTTATTGGCTTCTTCTATTTTGTATACTATGATTTGTTTTCTTTACACTGTGGTTTACTTTTATTCTGCTTTGAATTGCATATTAAAACTTGGAAAGAGACCACAGCTGTGTCTCTTGTGAGTCAGACAGAATTTTTCCCACCTCCCTAGCCTGTTGCTGTTGTGTTCTTAAACGCAAATTTCTAGTTGCCTGCCCTTTATGTTAATTTGACCACATATCTCCTTCCTCTCCCCTTTCACTGGTTGTTTTGAGTAAGCACAACATTATCATTTTGTGAAATCACTCCTCTTCAACTATTTAAATTTATTGGCCTTCCCACTGTATTCCATACAGCCAGAAACAAAAGTGACACCCCATTTTAATCTATCTTGATTTTTAAAATTAGTGGCTGTCCACTTAGGCAGCTGATACTTTAGTTACTCCTCTTTTTCATATCTAACTGCTTAGTGCATACTGCGTATAATATTAACCCATTTTTTCATCTTACCTTTAAACATCTATTGCAAGACCACCAGTTATTGCAAAGCCCACATTCTGCCTCTCAGTAGTCATCTTGGGTTTAGTACTTATGTTTACTCATGGTGAGAGAAGAAGCACAGGGACATTTTTTCCTGGAGACTGCTTATCACCAGAAAGCATAATAACTGCTTCATAGGTGACAGCTTGAAATTTGGGTTTATATTCTGCTGTTGGTGAGAGAAGGAACAGAGTGCATTGATTCCTGACTGCTTCTGCTTGGACAGTGAGTGTCTGTGCTTAACATTCCTGATTGGTCTGGTTGCTATTCAAGGCATCTACCAGGAAATGGCTATAACTAGCCTATAGATCCTTGCATCATCCCAGACAATACTGTGGATCACCAAACAGGTTGTGGCCTGCTTCTCATCTTGGGATTGGTGCTAATGTTTTGCTTCTGGTGAGAGAAGAAGCAAAGGAGTATTGTATCCCAACAGAGTGAAGTTATGGTAAGACCAGCACTAGTAGTAACCAAGCAGTAGCCATTCATGCAACTCCCCTCTTTTCATCATTCTTGACAAGCTAATTCTTTGTACTGCTTGATTTGTTTCTAACATCAAAATATCTGCCTAAATACTTATCCTTAAATGTTTGGGGTTTATGTATTAGTTTCCCCTCAGATGTTTGGCCATGCCCTGTACAGACACAGATAACTTGAGTGACATTTTTCTGGTAAAAGCACAACTGAAATTTCTCCATTAACTAGTTGCACTCAGGACGACTAGTTTGCAGTGACAAACACTGTCCCCAGAGTTGCAAACTGAATATCCTGACATTGCTTTATATTCTCACTCCAGCTATCTAATCAATAAAAAAAAGATTTGTTGCCATGGCTATGAAGTTTCCAACTACCTCTTTTACCACCTTAGTGGATATGGGCATCCTGGGGCAATGTAGAAATTGCCTCATGTTTACTGACAACCAGTTAATTCTCAAACTGATATGGTATGTGAGAGATGTATTTACACAATGTTACTATAGGAAAAACTCTCACAATAAGGTTGTCAGTAGTACACACTCTGCACACATCATATACAATTCAAAGCATAAATATAGACCCACATATGCTGAGGCACTTAAATGTAACCTTTCTAAACCACAAAGACCTCCTAGATGAAGTACACATAACAAATACCCTCAGAAGCCCCAGATGCACTCTGTCAAAACAACACCCACATCAACACATAGATCCACATCTCATGGAGCCTCTATGTCTAAACCCATAAGGCAAGTCATCATTTAAATCAACATTCTGGTCATTGGAGGCTCCATTGTTAGACACACTGATGTCCCTCTCACCAGGCTGAGTAAGGAGAAAGTTACATTGAGTTGTTTATCAGGGACTAGGATCCACCACATTACGCATGCACTCAGGTCACTGGACCAAAAGTACTCCATGACTCAGTCATAGTCCATGTGGAAGTAAATGACCTAAGATGTACCTCCCTAGACTATATGAAGAGAGACATCATGGAGCTCTCGGAATATGTGTCTCAGGCTGGTGTGAGCCTAGCATTGAGCAGCATTTTACCTTCCCCAAGGATGGTGCCACAATATGAACAAAAGATGATTGACTTTAATAATTGGCTTAATTTCTGGTGTCATTCTAAGGGTGTGCAATATTTGTCTGCATGGAAGGAAATGGTGAACAGACCACACTGATTTGCCAGGGATGGTCTGCACCTCTCCCCCCTCTAGGTTTTTGAATATTAGCTAAAACATTGTCTTCCCCTATAGTGCCTTGTTTAGGCAATGCCAAACTGAAAGTACATCCAACATGGCAAATCAAAACCAAGAAAATCTAAAGGTATTACTGCTTAATGCTAGGAGTCTAAACAAAAAGCTCCACTCCCTAGAAGATTTCTTCACCCTAGAGAATGCTGATGTCTGTGCGGCCACTGAGACATTGTTTACAGCTATGGACAGCACACCAATAGTGCCAGGTTATAACACCTTCTACACGTTTAGACCAGCTACTACACAGTCAGCGACTAAAGGTGGAGGTGTCTCTATTTACATAAAAAATAAATATGCCTCAAGGCTGGTCAAAAAGACAATGCACTTGAGCTACTCCATGTTCAGATCACCATAGACAAAATCCACTGTCACTTCCTTGCAAGCTATAGGTCCCCCTCTATGACACAGGAAACACATACCATGTATTTAAACTTATTAGAAACACTAACCATCAAACCAATACCATATTCATGGGCAACTTTAATTACCCCCACTATCAACTAGGAATCCTATATGACACCAAAAGTACAGGCACAGAGATTCTTGGATTTTGTAAACACAAATTCCATGAACTAGATAGTCAATATACCAACCAGGGGTGCAGCCATACTGGATCTGGTCCTCCCTAATATGGGAGAGTGCTGCACACCACCTATTGTGATGTCTTCCCTGGTAAGGTCTCCTTTGAAGTAAAAATAAAACCTGGACCCATAGCTAAAACTGGAATATTCAGGAACTACTCTAAGGCTAACCTCCTGCCATTAAGTGATAACCTAGCAAAAGTTCAAGCCCCATAAACCCTGAGAACACTCCTAACTATGCATAACTGTTCACAGAAACCCTGTACAACCATGTTAATAGCTGCATAGTGACAGCTGTACTCACCAGGAAGAAGTACAGAACTAACTAAAAAAACAGGCCACCCTGGTGAAATTAAAAAATCAATAGGCTGTATAACAGAAGGAAGAAAATCATGGCAAAAATTAGGAAGTGCATCACTCAGCAGGATAAAAGCACTCTCATCAAACTAAACAAACATCTCAGAGGACAAATTAAGTCTACCAAAGCCAAATTTGAGGTGAATTTGGCCTCCCAGGCCAAGGACAACCACAAGGCATTCTTTAACTATGTCCACAACCTCAAAGGCAATGCACAATTGTGTGCAGAGCTCATTGTAAATGGAGCCACCTATACTGAGCCAGAAGATATAGCAAACCTCCTGGCCAATACATTTAGCTCCAACTTTACCCCTCTCTGCCCCTCAACCAACAAATATAACTCCCCCTGCTATTACTAGTGTACAGGTCCTTAATTCTCTCTATAAGGCCAAGAACACTGCATCAATGTGGACCAAACAATATCCCAGGATGCCTTCTAAATACATTAAAGATGACTTACCAGGGCCTCTGGAATTGATATTTAACTATAGCCTCCAAACAGGCTTCATACCTCATGAATGGAGAATAGCAAAAGTCATCCCTCTGCACAAAGTGCCATCTACAGACCCTGGAAACTACATACCCATAAGTCTCACTAGTCTTATATGTAAGCCATGGAAAGAATTATCATGGAAATGATCAATAGTGATATAGTAAACCTCCTGACACTGGACCCAACCCAGTTTGGTTTAGCCATGGGCAGATCATGCCTACTCAACCTGGTGGACTTCTTTGAGAAGGTCACCAAAACAATGGATGCAGGCAAAATGGTTCACACTGCCTACCTTTCCTGGCCAAGGCATATGATGCAATACCCCACTTAGTCATTGTTGACAAGTGCAAAAAGTTAGGTACAAACTGGTATGTCACCCTGTGAACAGTCAACTGGCTCACAGACAGGACCCAGGAATTTAGAATTGGGGAGTCTGTCTCTACACAGAGGTCAGTCACAAGTGGAGTCCCTCAGGGATCACTCCTTGGACTGCTCCTTTTTGGCATTTACTTCTCTGAAGTCAAGGCCAATGTCAATGGTCTCTGGTTGACTAAATTTGCAGATGATTGCAAATTAGGAGCTGTCATTGAATCCCACACTGACACAAATGTTCTCCAGGAGGGGCTGACACAGACAAACAACTGATGTCAGAGATGTGGACTTAAACTAAATGCCAGGAAATGCATAATAGTATCCTTCTGGAAGTCATCCACCCCTGGTATCTATCATATGGACAACACACTCCTTAGTGTTGATCTAGTAATCAGGGATTTAGGGACACCTGTAGATAGCAATCTAGCCTTTGACCATCACGTGTTTACAGTAGTAAGGAAATCATTCTATGTTGCGCAACTTATAAACAAAGGTATGGCATCTAAGTCCAAGGAAGTAATTGTTCCACTGTATTTGGCATACATCAGACCTATCATTCAGTACAATGCCTCCTTTGGTATCTACCTAACCAGGTATATCCAACAAATGGAACATCCACAGAGGGTCCTCACTAACAGAATACAGGGCTTAATTAAAATGTCCTATGCAGACCGCCTCAAGGCTTTATCCATGTATTCTGTTTCCTACAGGCTTTTGAAGAGAGATCTATTCCTGACATACAAGGCATTGTCAGACCCCACTCTGATGGACCTAACCCAATTCAAGTTAAACTTGGACAATTGGATAGGGCACAGGAAATTCATCCCTGGTTTGGCACCCATGTCTATAATGGACACAGGCAATCTGTAAATGGTTCATTGCCCAGGCCCTAGCTTCATTTCCCAAGCCCCTGCTTACATTTATCAAGGGTATCAGAACTTGTCAGAGATTTGGGATGCATGGCTAGGCTTAAAAAGGCCCTTTTGGTCATTAGCCTAGTAAACACCTATGAATCTATAGACAGGTAAGCCCCACCCTGACTTGTTTTCCCTTGTTAATCAACAAGAATTTGTGTGACTGAACTATGTAAGGATTGACACCTAATGCTTTTAACATGCACATCTTTCCCTTATTTAGAACATTTTCATATTCCTTATCAAGGTCAAGAATAATTTCATGCAGTACTTCCAATATGGCAGCACATTGAGTAATAGCTTAATTCTAGCTCTCCCAGTGTGAAAACAGAAACTTAGCAGAGAAATCCAGTGGACCTATACTTCTGGGTAAATTTCTGTAACTGTCTAGTAAGTGCACTGCCTGGATGCCAGGAAAAAAGAAATACACAGGACCTGAAGGAAAATTAGCTACAAAAGGTGAGGAAAAAACACTGGGAAAATACTGCAGCTGTTCAGCAAAATACAGTGCAAACTCCGGACATTACTTCTGTAACCAAGAGGAAAGTATAAGGCAACTGCACATACCTGATTAAAATAAATGAACCACTGATGGAGTATATCAATTCAAACAAAAAAAGGTTTGAAACAATGGAAGAAGCTTTAAACAGATATTCAGATGAGGTGAAAAAATTGCAAAACCAGAGGTTGAAATGAAGAAGAGACTGGCTGAATATGAGACTGCACAAGAAGAGATGTTTCAAAAAAAAAATAAATAACAGAATTAGAGGACAGAGCACATAGGGAAAACCTGAGATTGACTACATTAATTTTATGAAAGCACATATAAACAACTGGACTGGTATTCCACAACATAAATTGCTAATTGAATGGGCACATTGTATGTATGTTCCAATCCTGGCTATGAGAAAGCAGTCTAAATCTTCTATAGTAAAGATGCAATCTTACCAGCAGAACGAGTTGATTCTGACAAATGTGAGGCAGTAAGACAACATACTAAAAGTGGAGAATGACTACTCATACACCAGGCAGAAGAGGAGTAAATTTATTCTATTATTCAGGAAATGTTGAGAAGCATGCATGACATTCAAACCACTGTACCCATCTGTCTTCAAAATATTTCTCCCTGGAGGAACAAAATCCTTTTTTGATGAAGTGCATTCTAAAGAGGAAATATAGAAGTTTGTCCAACAAAAAGTGAGCTGTGAAACAGAAGGAGATTTTGCTTCTTGTTCTTCTGGTAATAAAGAACACAGACAGACTATGCCAGTGAAACTTTTCCATATTTTCAATAGATAATGCTTCAAAGAAGGGAAAAAATACTAGAATCAACTATAAGAATTGAGAGTACATTGGAAATGAAGCAGAGACAGGATTTGGGAGATGGAGATGAACAGGAATAAAACCAGTAACTTGGAAATTGATAAATGTGGGATTACAATGCAATGATTATATTTCTGAAATATGACAGAACCAGGAAATATGGAAATACTGGAATTTTTTGGACTTTGTTAAACTTGTAGGGGACTCTAAAGCATATTCCATACTTCATGTCATTAATGTTTGGAAAAATACTTAGGAGAGGGGAAGAGGAGGGAGTAAAATATTTTGTTCTTAATGGTACTGTTTTAATAGTGCATGATTTTTTTGCATGCTATAAAGTAAAGTTTTCTGATTTTTTAAGTGTAATGGGTATACTAATATAAATAGGTGCTTTTTTTTCTTTTTTTTCTTTCCCACTTCTCTCTTTCTCTTTGTTCAGTTTTAAGTAATCTAGGCACTGCAATGTAAAAAAAAAAAAAAAAAGAAAGAAAGCTGGTTAAAAGAGCATGGCAAAAGAAAAATTACAGTTCTTTTTCTCATTCTTGCATAGGGGAATGACTGGATTGAGGGCCTTAACATGATCTAGTAACAAAGAGAAAGCAAGTAAATGAAAAAGAATATTGAACATTATAAGTAATAAATATATAATTAGCAATTTTTTTTATCTGGTTCTCATGTCTCTAGGAGACAATCAGATAAAGAAAAATGGCTAGAAGATAATGTTCTCTCAAAGTATTCAAGTGTTTTCCAGCTGAGAGAGCTATAAAAATAAGACAAAACCAGACAGTACTTATGCACAGGCTACACCGTGCATTTTAGCATGGATAACTTTTCTTTTAGGTTATCTCAAGTCTTTGAGTGTGGCTGAAAGTTTGGAACATTTGTTCCTATTTGCAGGTTAAAATTTCAATATTTGAAGATGTAAATAGTTTTGCGTGTTATTATTAAGTTAATAGGTTTTAGGTGGTACTGTGTGTGTGTGTGTGTGTGTGTGTGTGTGTGTGTGTGTGTGTGTGTGTGTGTGTATTTATTTGAGTTCTTTCAATAAAATAAAAAAAAAATTCTAAGATATGACATAGGTTCAAATGGATATGACAAGAAACAACTATATAAAAAAATCAACTTGCCAAACAGTGTATGCACGTAACACAAAATCTGGAACTAGACATTTAACAAAAGGAGGGGATAATAACTTTTTAAGAAAATTATGCTATATGTAATGTCTTTAAATGTCAATGAATACAAAAAAGAAAGAGTAGCGAATTATATTAAAAAATGTAGAGTGCAAATAGCTATGCTACAGGACACACACTTGGAAAGAACTGAACATGTGACTTTGATAAATAAAGGTTTTCAGGATGATTATTCAGTGGAATTTCTGGGGCAAAGGAAAAGAGGAGCACTAATATTAATTGCAAGAGGAGCTCCAATAGCGATAGAAGAAAATAAAAAAGATAATAATGATAGATTTGTATTACTAAGGGGCTACTGGCAAGGGAAGATGATTATATCGGCATATATTTATATTTCACCTAAAATTGCTATTATAAAGCTTAAGAAAATTCTGGGAGAAATAATCAGTTTTTAACAAGAAATATTACTTATAGGTGGGGACTGGAATTTGTAACAGTGAAGATGTGTCTGGGGGCTCAGAAGGGAAAATATAACAAATGAAGGTAGATTTTTAAAGAAATTTATGAAAATATTTGGCATGGAACATATGAATTCAGTACTAGGAGTTCGGAGTGAATTTACATATTATTCTCCAAGATACAAAAACTGGGCTAGGCTAAACAGAATTTACATTTCACAGGAACATGTGCATTTAATTGAAGATCCTGATATGTACCCAATAACTATTTCAGATCATGTGCCAAAATAACTAAAATATAACACAGGGTAATGAAATAAAAATGAGACACTGGTGCTTTCCCACCTATATGTTAAAAAGTCAGGAATTTAAGGAATAGTTAGTGGAAATTATTTAGGAGCTGTTAGAGAAGAGAACAAGCAAAACTGCAAAATGATAAAACAGAAACATTTCATAAATATTAGCAAGTTTAGAATATTGATTAGTTAGCAACTGTTTTTTTTTGTTTATCACTCTACTCAGCACAAAACTTCAGTACAACAATCAGGCAACACAAAGGTAGAAAGGACTGACAGAGAAGAGATCCTGTAGGCTTCAATATTTCAATATTAAATGTAATGTAAATCTGTATAAAGAAAGAAATATGGAAATCAATAAAAATGTTTAAGTGTTTATTGAAGAATTAAATATGTTAAGGTTGGGATGAGATAGATGATGCTCAACAGTTAGGGAAGGAGGAGATGAGATAAAAATGGTGATATGAAGATGTATTCCTGTGGAAGTTTGGAAGCTGAGAGGAAAAAATGATAAAGATGTGGAAGGTTTCATATTAGAATGGAGGATGCCAAGAATGTATTTGGACTGCAGGTTAGAGATTGCCTTCCCTATCAAGGATTCATATCAGAGTGTAGGCAAAAAGAAAGAAATGGGGGGGGGGTGTCCAAAATGAAAGGCTAGTAGAAACTAATCTAGAACAGAAGCTGCTGTTAAAAAGGGAATAATTAGTAGAGCATACAAAATATTACATGATAAGTATAAAAATCAGTCAGAGGAGGTTAGAAAGGATTGGGAAGAGAGATTGGATAAGCAATTCACTATGAAACAATGCGGGGATATATTTTTGTCTCCTTGTGAATGTTTCATCTCCCAAGCCCCTGCTTACACTTATCATGGATACCAGCACTTGTCAGAGATTTAGGATACATGACTAGGCTTAAAAAGGCCCTTGTGGTCATTAGCCTAGTAAACACCTATGAGCCTATAAATATGCAATACATTTGCTTGGAAATGTTTACATAGATATTTTTATACCCCAAGTAGACTCCAGAGAATTTTTCCTCAGGTAGACAGCAAATGTTGGAGGTGTAATGGGGAAGAAATAGATAATTTGAAACATATTTTTGGGAGTTTAATGAATTGGCAGAATTTAAAGATTCCCTGCAGGCTACTTTATCAGAGATACTGGGTGAGCAAATTAGTGTAACTAGGGAAATAATTTTTCTGAGTTATGATACAGAATCGGAATTGCCTAGACATAGTAAGGCCTTGCTGGGTCTAATTATGGTGACTGCCAAAAAAGCAATGACTAGAAAATGGAAATCAAAGTCTAAACCAAGTGAACTAGAAGTAGTGAATATAATAACATACATAAAAGAACTGGAATTGGGATCTTAGAAAAGGATAGCAGCAAATTACATAGGAAAAAATGGGGACTGGGGAAACAATACATAGAGTGGAGAAATGAGGTTTAAAAGAAGGCAGGATTTGAATGAGATATGTAATGTTTGACTAACAATGATTGGTAAATTATAAGTGATGTATAATGTTTGCAACTAAGATTATGTCAATATGGTCTGCAATGTAAAATACTTGTAGCTGAGACTATGTCAATATGGTTTGTTTTCATTTCTAGAAATGTATGATTGCCTATGTCATAAGTTATAATTTAATAAAGATGCTTCTTGTTAAAAAAGTAATGTCACACACTTGTAGTACATCGAGTACTGCTGTTACTTCTTCAAAGAATGTCACAAACTTCAAAACACAAAGGTTCTATACCTAACAGAAGTAGGTCACTGTTTAATTTGGGAAAAGCTACATTAGAACTCTGTCTATGATTGTACACAGAATACTGATCAGGCTGATAGGACTAACATTGTTTACATCTAATGTGACCCCCTTTATAATTTGTTCCCCTACAGTCTGTCCCCATAAGTCAGAGATTTGCCCATATGCTACTATTTTGCTTATACAGTTGAAAATGGTTCACTTAAGCTTTCTTGATTCTGTATGGCAAGCAAAAAACTACCAAGTATGTTGTATGGCCCAACAGATTTGAGTATTTATTTTAGTTCTGACTGCTGTTATATAAGACTTTGAAATATTTTTGTCCCTATAACATTATTACATACATATTTGCTTATTATGAAGTTTGCACAATTTGTTCAGCGACTATATCTACCATGTATTGTGAGACGATGATGATTTTATTGTTTATTGGTAATGATTTTATATTCACAATTTTTTCTTTCAATTTTCTGATTTAATGAAAGAATACATTATAAGTGCCCATATTCTCCAGCCACTACACCCAGCTCCCATCTCTTCTTTAACTTCAAACCAGTTTGCACATCTTTTGTCCGAAAATTACTTAAGAAACTAAAGCCTTCCACCCTGTCAGATGATCTACTCCCTGCAGAATATCTACAAAAATCTGCAGATGCCATAGCATACCCCATTACTATCCTGATCAACAGAACTATAACTGAAGAGTCCATCCCCTCTTTCTGGAAGATATCCCATGTCATCTCACTCCATAAAGGGGGCAGCTCTACTGACCTGTCAAACTATAGTCCCGTAGCTATTCTGTCATCCTTGGCTAAAATTATGGAAAAATGCATCCATAAGCAGCTCCTGAACTATCTTATCCATAATAATCTTCTAGTCAACACCCAACATGGCTTTAGACCATTCTATAGTACAACCTCAGCCCTCCTCTCCTTTTCTGTCATTAACCAACACTGAAACAATAATAAACTTTTCTCTGCTATCTTTCTCGATCTTTCAAAAGCCTTTGATATGGTAAATCACCAAATACTCATAAACACTTTGAAATCCATCTCCCTAGAGGACCAGGCCATCCATTGGTTTCAATTCTGTCTCAGTGGTAGACAACAGGCTGCCCTATGGCAGAGCAAACTATCCACCCTTTTAACCATCACCCTCAGAGTACCCCAAGGATCCATTCCAGGTCCACTATTATTTTCCATTTTCATCAATGATTTGTATAAGGTCATCACAAATGCAACATGCATTCAATATGTGGATGACTCCACTTTAGTATGCTCCAACACTTCGCCTACAGAGTTGCAGATTCTATCTCAAAATACTTTTAAAACAGTTGAAAATTGGCTCTTTAACCGTCATCTCATGTTAAATCCTAATAAAACCAAACTGCTGCTTTTCTCCCCCACTCGCAGGTCTACCCGTTTGACCTTTACATTAAAATCAAACAACGGCACTATTATTTCCCCAGGTTCCTCAACCAAACTCTTAGGAGTTATAATAGATAATAACCTTAAGTTTGATCTGCATATCAATAAAACTATTAAAAAAGTTAATAAAAAACTTGGCAGCTTCTAAATGCTTTATCCCATACATGGGTCCCCTCAAAATATCTGTGTTATGATCCAAGTTATTCTCATTAGAGGTAATATATAATTATCAACCATGGGATGGGTAAGGTTCATAGGTTCATAGGTTGATACTAGGCTATCTTCCCTAGGGCATTTACAAGCCTAGCCAGAGTGTGTTTGGCTTTCGCCACCCTTCTTAGATTAGTTTACTGTGTCTCTGTATAGTAGGTCACAGAAGATAGCCCATTTAAGGTTAGTTTACTGTACCTCTGTCTAGCAGAGACACAGAAGAGATCCCAGGGGTAAATTTACGATCTCCCATCCAAACGTCAAGATTCTTCTTGAAGAGGGTCATTGAGGGGCTCTGTCTGACATGGATTGGGATTTTGTTCCAGAGTGAGGGGAGCCTCTGGGATATGAATCTGTCCCTCCAGCATGTTCTATTTATTTCTGTGCTGAGGTTTAAGTCACTGGAGCATGTAGTTCTGATGGATTTGAATTTCCTGAGGTGGAGCATGCCATTAATTCTGGGTTGGACATGGCTTTATACGTCAGGCACAGATCACCTCTGAGTAGGCGGTAAGCAACTGAGTAGAGCTGGAGTTTGTTTAGCCTAACTATGTAGGGCATCTGTTTGAGTCCCTTGATCCTCTTGGTGAGGTACTTTTGGGGTCTTTCTAGTTGTAGCAGGTGTCGGGTAAGGTACATCCCAAATGGGGCATTGTATTCAATTATGGGCCTGATGAGTGATGAGTAGAGGGGCACAATGACCTCTCTTGATCTAGATGTGAACCCCTTCGTGATAAGGTGGGCTATATAAAATGTCTTTCTAACCACTTTGGCAATGTGATTGTCAAAGGAGAGATTGCAATCTACTTGGGTCCCCAAATCCCTAATTACTTCTTCCGTACTTAATGGATTACCACCTATGTGGTAATTTGTGGGTACTTTGTTTTTCCCAAAGGGGATGACTATAAACTTTTTGGCATTTAGCTTTAGGCCATGGCTCTGGCACCAGTTATCCATCTCTGTGAGACCTTTTTGGAGGATGCTTGTGTCAGCCGGCGAGTCGATTATGGCCCCCAGTTTGCAGTCATCTGCAAACTTTGTCAGCCATAGTCCTCCTGTGTTAGCCTGTACCTCAGAGAAATATATACCGAACAAGAGAGGTCCCAGGACTGAGCCTTGTGGGACGCCACTTGTAACTGGTTTAGAGTCTGACATGGCACCTGCAATTCTGACCATGTGGGTTCTATCCCTAAGCCAGTTTGCAACCCATCTTGTGACATAGGGATTGATATTTAAGCTGGTGAGTTTATTTATGATGCCCGAGTGGGGTATTGTGTCGAAGGCTTTTGCAAGGTCAAGGTAGGCTGTGTGGACTACCTATAACCAGATGGGATAGGTTATCTTGATCACAAAAAGGGAAATCGACTAAGCTTAAAATGGCCCAACAGGGAAGCTAGCCTAGTACTTACTTTTGGACGTGTAAATGGCATTAATACATAGCCTTTTCACTACAGATGTAGCATTTGATGACATTAATGCAGTCTTTGCAATATGCCTTAATTGCCAGCATTTCCAGTATTTTATTTTGTCATTACATAGGTGTCCCTGGTTTTCCACATTAGTATGTGTGATTGTTAACTTAAAGAAAGGAATTTTATTAAAACTTTTCACTACAGATGTAGCATTTATTTGATGACTTTCATGCAGCATTTCCTATGTGTCTTAATTGTCCAGATTGCTAATATTTTATTTTATCAAAACATTATATAGGACCCAAGTTTCCTACATGCACATCAATAATTGATATGGCTAATATAGGAAAATAGAATGCATTTTCATCCAAAAAAGAAGAAGAAGAAGAAATGCAGTTTATAAGTATGAAATGATACATTTCAGTTTTATGTGAAATTTCTATTCCATGCCCAAACCCATTTAGTATGCAATCTTGTCAAGGGCAACATATGCTAATATCTAATATTACTAATGCCATCTCCAACATTTTGTAAGTTATAGATACATTCTTTTTAGTGGATGGGAAAGTGTAATGAGAAAGCTAAATTTCAAGATGGCACTATTCTTCAGCTTTTTGCTTTTCTCCCAATACATTTTTAGCCATTATGACATAAAGACACTAAGGATAAGCTAATTATTTTCCCAATTAAAAAAAACAGAGAAAGTTATATCTTAAGTCATTAAGCCCATAAGAAAATAATATATGGTACAATTTTCTGGTTTGAATGAAGACTCTACTAAGACAGTGCATTGCTGTAGTTTGTGCGTATTTCTGCTTGTTTTAAACTGGCATCGCTAGTTTCATTACTCTGTATTGTTCGAGCAAAAGTTTCTTTCCTTTAGCATGCTCATAGTAGTCTATGAAGAAACCCGTTCTTGTGTATTCAGTTTTCACTCAACTTTTTCTCTTTATCTCTCTTGTTCCTTCAGTTCCAGCTAATACAGGCCAAGAAAAAGGACTCCATTTTTGTAAGTATGCACATTCGACCAGTAGTCTGTATGCCCAGTACCTCCTCTGTTTGTGTTGTTTTCCATTGCAATTTTACATCACATAGCAGTTGTAGCATTAGCCACATTTTCCTGAACCTCACACTGATCATTTCTTAAGATATTTGAATGAATCTGTGTTGCTACATCTAACCTTTCAGTTAAGATGTTTGTGAATATTCCCATTTTATTTATTTATTTATTTATTGCATTTGTTGACTGAGAAAGTCCGACAGGACACAGAGTCCCCTTTTCAGTGCAGTAAAGAGGAGAAAAGCTCCAAATGATCCGTATTAAAGATTATACACAGTACAGAAATAATACCAACATTTTACAAGTATATACATAATCTAGTGAATAAAGACATCTTGTAAAAGTTTATACATTTTATAGAAAAAGTTATTCAACAGTATTTTGAAAAGTCTGCATAGTAATGGAGTCATTGCAGACAGTACAATAAGGCACGTACCCAGATCATTGTTTTGAGGAAGATGATGAGCATAATTCAATATACAGGCATAAGTTTCAGTGGACCAGTTGCATTGTATACTTCAGTCTCATAATAAGCTGTTTCATAATAAAAAATGTAAAACAGAAAAAGTTGCATAAAAGCAGCAGCATCCTTTTATGCTTTAGCTTTCTTTTATTAGCTAGTTAGCATCTGGCATAGTAAACTAAAGACTGTTTGAAGAAGAAGAACTAGGAGTGACTGAAAGCATGAAGGTGGATGGATGGAACGGAAGAGAAAAGAAGATTCTATAGGTGTATGTGAGAAAGATGAAGTGAGTTGGAAAGTGGGTTGGATAGTAGTTAGTAATGGTGAGTGGCTGAGAGTTTAGAGATAAGGGTTGTAAGAGAGAGATGACAGTGAAGCAGTTGAAGGGTAGGAAGAGGTATGGAATTATGGTTTAGTCTAGGGGTACTTATCCAGGATTAGTGCGGGGACGGAGCCAGAGATTCTGCATGTGTGACTTTAGCTTATGTTTAGAATGTTTGAGATGTTCTTTTATTTTTTAGACAGAAAGGTATGGTGTTCCATGCTTTGGTGACATAGTATGAGAACAGACAGTTTACCTCCATTAGGTCATGTGTCTGTTGTCCAACGTGCATTAGATCGAAAGGACAACAGCAAAAAAACGCGAAGCCGATTCACAGATGTTTGAATGGCTATAATGCAAATGCACTATGCCATTTAAACACTTAGTATTTGCACAATTCCTTCCAAGGTAATGCATAGTCACACAATAAAATGTGTAAATGCATTACATCAACCTGTGAAGCAAAGGCTACACTTGAGAATTGAAATATAGTCACCAACAGAGAATATTTCTAAGAGGATTACTGTACAGCTAAAACTAATCCATCACGATGATGCAGGTAAAACCCATGATTAGTTTGTTTGTTTGTGTCTTTCGGCTTTTCCCGGTTAGGGGTCGCCACAGTGGAACTCCGGTCAGCTAATGATTGGCAGTAGAGTTTTATGTGCTGGCTTGCCGTGCATAGTGCACAATCTTCAACGAAGGAACGCCCATTCACGCATGTCGCCACACAGAATACGCTCTAACTGAGAATCGAACGGGCAACGTCTAACTGTGAGGCGACAATGCTACCGCAGCACCACCACCACAGTACATAAAACCCATGATTAGTATGTGCTATAAATGTGAATGATTATGCAGACGTATGCAACTACCAATATATAAACATTTTATTTCAGGCTACAGATGCAGGTATGGTGTAATACATGCCAGGAACAATGAATGCTACATATGAAACATTAAGAACACAAAAGGGATGTGAACTATTATTAGTAGATGGCTATCAGTTTTACCCAGGGGTGGCTCGTGCTATTGGACTGCAGGACTGCAGCCCTCCAAGCTGTAAAATCAAATAAAGTAAAAGAAAAAAAAACGAAAAAAAGAAAAGGTGAAAGAAAATAACAAAAAGAACTAAAAATAAAAAAAAAAACAAGTCCCGAACTCGCAGATGCCCACTCGATATTTTCCCGATATCAGACTGCTGGTGAACCAGTCTGGAGCATGCGCACAAACTCCAGACTGTCTCACCAGCAGTCCGGATTGGGATGTCAACACTGAACTCTAGATATCCCAGAAGTCAATACAGTTGTAATTGGATAGACTGGATGAGGATCTGACTGCAACGTCCCCAGGCTGGTGCTCCAGGGGGAAGGACAAGAATGTGCTCTCTCTGGTGGGATTATAGGATGTGCTCTCTTGTGGGATTCTACAATTGTGGATGGATTACTGAACTTCGTGGAATGGCTCCGATGGATTATTGACGTTTTATGCAGTCGTGGATGGATTGAACTTGTGGCTTATGCAGTTGTGCTGGCAGGTACAAGGAAGTGTCTGTGTGTGTGTGTGTGTGTGTGTGTGTGTGTGTGTGTGTGTGTGTGTGTGTGTGTGTGTGTGTGTGTAAATAGAAGTTAGGGCATACAGGACTAAGCTCGCTAGCTTTAGAAACAATGTTAGTTCTGACTTAATACCCAATAAATGTCTGTCATCTTCCAATATGATGCTGCAAACCCTCTTCCTATGAAAACGGAGATTCTACAGTTATGTTCTCTCAATTATACAAACACATAAACAAACAAACATTGGCCCTTTTCCTGAATAAATTCATAAATGGAAACCTTGTACCACAGTAAAAAGTACACTGCAGAAAAAATGGTAATGTAATACTGTTTCTGGCAACAAATATAATTACCAATATGCTAACCTTGTTTGAAATGTACTGATACAATTATGGATAAAGTCCCTGTGGAAGAATAAATAAATAAAAAACAATTTAGTGGTGAGCACTGGCCCCTAATGCTGCAAACAGTGTGTAATGAGATCCGATATACTGAATTAGCTTGTTTACCACATTTCTGGTTAACAGATATGGGAATAAAGGAAGCACAGAGGTACAATGCTTAATGTTGCTGCTTCACAGTGCAGTTTGTTTCTCAGCTGGGATGCGGAGTCTACATGTCTTCTCTGGGTCCACATGGACTTTTGATGGGCACTCTGATGTCTTCCTATGTCCCAAAAACATGCAAACTTAGTACAGCTGAATTGGAAATAGTCTAAATTGTTCATAGTTGTGCATGCTGTTGTGTGTGCATGTGTGTGTGTGTGTGTGTGTGTGTGTGTGTGTGTGTGTGTGTGTGTGTGTGTGTGTGTGTGTGTGTGTGTGTGTGTGTGTGTGTGTGTGTGTGTGTGTGTGTGCGTGTGTGTGTGTGTGTAAAAATGCTCCAGTTGCAGTGGCTACAGAGAACATGTAACCTAGTGGTGGGTAGGGAATTCAGACTCGTGGCTTCAACCCTGTACCTTGAGTGCAGGTAACAAGAGCCTGAATTCCCTATCCACCACCATTTCTGAGATTTTGCAGATTTTTGCCTCATATTTTGTTCTGTTCTGTTCCTCATAACATCTGTAGTTTCTGAATACTTGAGTTCTGAGATATTTAATGGTGTAGTGGTAGCATTGTCACCTCCCAGCTGCATGTTCTTAGGTTTGATTTTTAGCTAGGGTGCCTTCTGTGTGGAGTCTGCATGTCCTGTTTGGGTTTGCTTTGATGGTGCAGTGGTAGCATTGTTGCCTCACAGCTACAGGTTTTCTGGTTTGATTCTTGGCTGGGGTGCTTTCTGTGTGGAGTCTGCATCACCTCCCTGTTTTTCTGTGGGTTTGCTCTGGTGTTTTCCCATGTTACAAAGATATGTGTCTGCAGTATTTCTCCCTGGACCTCTGCTGAAAATTGTTTTTTGTTCCATCACACTTTCCTGGTTAACAAATGTTAAATAAAAAAAATTGACAGGCATTTGGATTTCAGACTTCATATTCTTCAGAAAGTACATAGTAAAACAACCTTTTATTATAGCAATTTTTTAAGTTTATAAGATGAATATTTGAAATGTGTCACTATTTTTGGGACTGTATTCCCCCATTATTGTCTTTGTCCAGGTTTTTTGTGCTAAGGTTGAGAGCTATGGCAAGAACTGAATTCACTGTATATGTTTGAGGGCTGTATTCCCCCATTACTGGGTTTGTCCAGGTGTTGTGTGCTAAGAGATGGACAGCTATGGTTACAACTGAATTCATTAAATAATAGCCATTTAAGTTTCAGTCTTCCTCTCTTTCACAAAGTAGCTGATTTGGCATAGTGGTATGTTGTTCTGACTGTTTTGCACAAGGACCAGGGTTCAAGACTGGGCAGTAAAATGTGTGGTGGTAACACAGCATTTTATTCTACCAACTTTCCAAGGTTATACAAGCAATGTTTGTGTCCCTGGTTTTTGGGCTTTTGTCCCCCCCCCCAATACATTTTGGCTTTATCCAGATTTCTTGTGCTGCGAAGTTGAGATACAGTTGAGTATTGAGTAGATTTTACAAGGAACTGAGAGCTGCAGAGGAAGAGAAGTTTAGTGCTGCTTATGCATAGTCTGCTTGCATTGTTAATAGCGCACCAGGTTGTATATTTGCTTTTGATGCAGAAGGCTGTGGGTTCTACTCTCACAAGGGGTGGATGCTGCCGTACTGACAATGTCCTCCTTGGCGAAGATACTAACTATGAACCTGTTATCAGTTTGCCATCCATTTCTTATTGCAATATTACTAGCTTATCATTTTTTTAATGTAATATAGGCAATTTATTCCTCAGGGGCAACAGACACTTTAATTGTAGATGAAACAATGAAATATAAAGTTGTTTGCTAGCAGTAACCTCTTCATTAGTTACAGATCTCTTTAATGTGGAATTATTTAGATGACTTACTTCTGCAGAGATTGTGCATATTTACTGATACTGGTATATTGTATACGTTTGAGTAGACTTTTTATGATGGAAATGTTCTTAATTGGGCAGTTTTGTCATTATTGGTGAATGCATTTTGTTTCATTGTTTACTGGAAAAATGTTCAAAACAATAAATTTAAAACACCCTCTAACAACTGTACTGTATTACACAAGGAATATAATTGAATACAATCAGGAAGGTGTATGTTTTGTGTGCAAGGGGCCTATCATTTGAAAACAGCCCAAAGTTAATCTTTATACTACCAAATGTATTTTCTTTGAATGTGGATTTCACTGCTGTTTCAATGAATGTGAATTTTAAGGGCAGAGTTTTAATGATGTCTGTTTTCATTGTGAGACTGCATTGCTTTGTTAAGCAGATACTGTGTTTGTGCTGTAAAATACAAAATAAAACCCAAATCATTGTGGAAGTAAAGCAGTATGCACATTACAGTGTTTATGGTAAATGGAGCAAAATAGCCAAGTAATGAGACATTGGAATGGCTGCAGGGGGTGGCTCGATTCGACCATGATTTTGTGAGGGTGAAAGATGGCAAATTCAGACAGCCCCTCCTCACCTGAACTATACCTCAGCTATCCAGATTTTCACAGAATTAATAGATTTTTGCTTCTTCTTTTTGGTTTGTTCCTCATAAAATGTGTGGTTTTCTGGCAAATCATTTAGGAATTAAGTCACTAAATAATGAGAGACATTGAGTTTCAGACTTCATAACCTTCAGAAAAATGCATGCTAAAGCAAGACCTGTTCTATCAACTAAGTTTATACAAGAGCAATTTTTAGTACTGTTTGTATGTTCTCCCAGTATATTTGGCCTTGCCTTGATTTCCTGCATTAACAGGTTGAGAGGTACGTGCAAATTGCTTTATAGAATTGGGCATATCCAAACCTCTCAACTGTTCCAGATTTTGGCTCAAAATGTTGCTCTCCCTCTAATCCCTCTGCAAAATGTCAATTTTGGAAGAAAACATGGAGGGTTTACAATTAATAAATAACTGTAATAATCAGAGTTATAGATTACTTTTATTTCAGAAATGCATGTAGATTCTTTTATTTTTTCAGCTGCTCAAGCTAACAGTGCTAATACTAAAAAGTGTCCCTTCTTTGACAGGTTCCCAGCTGTATTATGTGGCTATTTTATATTTTTGCACCACATTTTTGATCCATTTTTCATAAAATTGTGGTTTTCTGGCTCATTAGTGGCAAATTATTAAAGATTGAAGTAAGAAAATAATGACAGACATTTCATTTTCAGATTTCATACCATTCAGAAAACTCATACTAATGCAAGACCTACTATTCTATTAGAAAGTTTATAAGAGCAATATTTAAATATTGTCCTTAATTTTGGGCCTGACTTTGTCCAGATTTCTTGCTCTGAGGTTGAGAGGTATGACAAATGTGTCAGGGCCATTGCAGTCAGCCAGAGACATTTCAAGTTGTGACATACTTGTTGCACCCCACTTCCCCATGTAGTGACTCTGGATGTGTCCAAGCAAGGCAAGGAGCAGTTATGCAGTGTAAGTGTGCAGAGTATCCCCCCATCCAAGGTAGACACAAGTGCTACAGTGGCTTTTCACCTGTCTTGCTTGATTTTGCAGAATGTTCTGGATTTCTGTCATATTTTTATACGGTTGATTATGCTTCTTATTATTCAGAAAGTGCCCATTGCTCTGTGTTTAAGTAGCAATGATTTCATGACCATCAGGTAAGCTTGTCTGAGACTGTAAGATGCAAGTAAGCTTGCTGTTAAAGAATTACCAACATTGAAAGCCTTTTTGTTGTTGCCATGCAGAGAATACTTACATAACTAGATAACGTATAAGCCTTGGGTATTGAAATGCATATGACAGTATTGGTAATAAAGGACAGGATTACAGTATTTTCAGATGCTCATTACCTTTGTTGGAGCCTTGCCATCATCTTTGCAGGCTTTACCCATAAACTAAACAGAATGCCAATCTATCATGTGTGGTCCCTAACCTGTGCGTAACACTTTAAGCAATTTATCTTGAGCTTGTTTGGTGTTCATTTTTTACTTTGATCATGTTTTCCCAATGAAACAAGTAGATAGTTGTCAGGTAGCAGGTCTTTTTTCGATAAGAAACATTTTTACAAGTGGGGGGTATCATTGCTACTTTTAGCATGTTACTTGGTACTTTTTATAAAGCTGAATATAAATTATAATTAGAAGTGCAGTGCAAGGAGAAGTTGTTTTAGATGAGTACTGCTTGTTTGTCTTGTACTTGATTTTGACTGGCAATCCAGTAATGTATTTAAAAAGTAATTTATTTTTTCATGCCTCACAACCTTTTTGTTTCCATCTAGATATTAAGTAAGCTGTCATGCAGCCAATGCATTGAAATATTATTTTCTTCTACACTTCATTTTGTCTTGATTTGACTCTCATAATGATGGTTTGGTACCCAGGGCAGTGTATTTAATTAAAGTTCCAGTTTTTGTGGTTTTAAGCATAGCTCCTCCCCTTACTAGTTGTCAGCACCCCTTCCCATTGGCCCCACCCATTCAGCTGTCTCCTGCAGCCCCCCTTCGATTTAAAGTCACCAGCCACCACTGGTTTTACCTTGAAAAGAGTGTAGATGTGAAACAGTACTAGTGTTGTATACGTAAAAATAAGTTTAGGTGCAAAGGGAGATGTATTACGGAAAGATGTTCTGAAGGGTATAAACTTTTAGAAAGCAGTTGCCATTATCATGCCCCAGACATTGTTAAGGCAGAGGTCTTTAAGGTTCGGGAACACCTAAAATGACATGTAGAACACTCTATAGAAGACCCCTGTGAGGTAGCCTCTGAAGTGCTAGCAAGCAGCTCTACAGCTGTCATAGGTGAATTACCAAACACTACCACTCTGAAACAGTGTGTTACAAGAGTTAGATATAAAAAGAAGGTTGCCACTTTTAAGGCTATGCATTTTCCATGGGAGCTAACACCTGACATGCTACCTATTAAAATGGTAGTTTTATTATAGAACAAGCTAATGATGATCAAGGGACTAATAATGTTGTGGTAATCACTACTGAGAATAATCTAAACATGTTATGTGCATCTGAGTATATACTGGCTGATGGTACATTCCCAATTAGCACAAGGGAATGTCGCCAGGTGTACAGTATTCATTGTGCTTTAGACAGTAGTCAAAGTAAGAAAGTTGTTCCCATTGTCTATGGTATCCTGCCTAGTAAGACCAAAAATGTTATGATACATTTTGGACAATTAGCTATGCACATGTTTTTGTTGTGTCTTTCGACTTTTCCCGGTTAGGGGTCACCAACAGTGGAACTCCGGACCGCTAATGATTGGCAGTAGATTTTTCCTGCCAAGTTGCCAGCCCTGACGCACAACCTTCAATGAAGGTACGCCCATTCATGCATATCTCCACACAGAAGATGCTCTAGCTGAGAATCGAACAGGACAACGTCTTACTGTGAGACAACAACATTACCGCAGCACCACCACCGCAGTAGCTACGCACATGTTATGACTTGCATTTGTCACCAAACATAATACTGACAGACTTTGAATGTGAAGCTGTAAATTGTATTAAAAGGCATTTATGTGATACCATGGTTAAGGGATGCTGGTTTCATTTGTGCCAGATTGTGTGGCGCCAAATCCAAAAGTTGCACTTAGCTGCTGAGTTTGGTACTAGTCTAACATTCTCTATCTTATGTAAAGAGATAACGTCCTTAGCATTCATTGTTGGGACATATGCTTCTGTGATAGCATGGCTTATGATGTGGATAGGCTATAGCCTTGGCAGCCATTTGTAGGTATGTGTTAGGGAGACTGTCAGGTACAAGGGGGTGGGTTTTAGTTTTAATAGAACTTTTTTAATGGCTGAGATGGAAGCTGCTTGTAATGAGAATGGGGCAGAGTCACTGGTGTTGCTGGGGATGATTGGGGCTGGTGGAAGGGTTGTGGTGTTTAATTAGGGATGTGATTGAGATTATGAAGTGCATATTAAAGAGAATGGCAGTATTTTCTGTGTTCTTGGGCACTGTGGGTTCAGGTTGGGTGGCATGGCCTGGTATGAGGATTTTGACCAGAATGCCTTTGGGCTTTGAAAAAGTTTAGATTGTAGATTACAGTAATACTTTTTTTATCTATTTTTATTTTGATATTAAGTAGCATTGTCTCTGATATGGGATGCCACCAAGATTTGTTGCACTCACCTGGAAGTAGCCAGAAGTTTCTGATCCAAACATCTAAATCCTATGTTGCTACCATCTCTGATAAAGCTGTTTTCTTTGATAAATATCCTGAATATGGAATTGAAGATGGAACAACTATACTAAAATTATTACATTAAAAGCCTTTAATTCAATTTACTAATCAGCAATATAAAAAGTACACAACTCTCCGGTGAAATGTATCTGGATTCAGACATGTTTATATTGAAAATTGTGGCATGGCATTCTAATATCTCTGTTAATTGTTTAACATGTAAACTGTGTATTGTTCTTTGAAAATCAAAATTTTTCCCTCCGGCCTCCACCAAAAAGGAAAACAAATCATGATGAAGTCACCAGTCCCAGGACGTTATAGGACCATAGGATCATAGGAAGTTAATAAGCTAATGACCCTAGGGCCCTTACAAGCCAAGTCAAGTTCTACCCTAATTTCCACGATCAGCACCTGTTGTCCCTGTCCAAGATGGACACAGTTGGAACCCCTGGGGTGAATTTATGGTTACCCATCCAATCGTCCAGATTGCAGGGCCAATGAGTTGCTCTGTTTGGCATGAAGTGCGTGTCTCTTCCAAAAATGTGGTAACTTCTGAGAGACAAATCTGTCCCTCTAGCAGGTTCTATTAATGTCACATACCAGGTTAATGCCATCAGAGTGAGTAATCTGTGTACCATTTGACTTACTAATAGGCATCATTTATAATAAAGCAGGGTCAATGAATGACTGCCCTATATGCAAGGCAGAGATCGTTTCTGAGTAGTCTGTATGAAACAGAATAAAGTGACAGTGACTTCAGGATGATGTTCATAGGACAGATGCTGAAGGCCTTAAATTTTCCTTGCGAGGAACCTTTGTGGTCTGTCCAATTGCTGCAACTGCTTGGAAAGGTACATGCCAAAAGGGACATTGTACTCAATTATTGGCCTGATAAGGGAAGTTTGTACTCAATCATTGACCTGATGAGGGAAGTTTACAGGGAGGTTATACCCTCTTTTTTTCTGGAGGCAATGCCCTTACTTATGAGATGAGCAATACAGAATGCCCTTCTTACCACTGTGGAGACATGGTGATCAAAAGTAAGATTGCCGTCAACCTGTGTGTCCAGGTCTCTCACCACTGAGTGCATACTTAGGGTGTTGATATTGATGTGGTAGTTAGCAGGAACATTGCTCTTACCAAAAGGGATGATAATACATTTTTTTGTGTTGGGTTTAAGGCCATGACTTTGGCACCAACCAACCATTTGTTTGTGTAAGACCCTCATGTAGGATGTTGACATCATTGGACATTCTATGACTGCTCCCAGATTCCAAACAGAGGTCCCAGAACTGATCCCTGTGGAACACCACTGGTTACAGGTCTGTTGTTGGAATTTGATTCCCCTGTTTTGAATATATGTGTTCTATCAGTGAGCCAGTTAGTGACCCATCTAATGATATAAGGGTTGACACATAGCTGGGTGAGTTTGTCATTGATGCCTGAGTGAGGGATAGTGTCAAAAGCCTTGGCTATGTCTAGGTAGGCTGTATGCATAGATTTTCCCTCATCCAGGGCCTTGGTGACTGTCTCAAAGAAGTCCACCAGGTTTAACAGGCATGATTTCCCTTTGACAAATCCAAACTGAGTAGGGTCAAGTGTTTGGAAATTACCTACATCTTTGTTGATACGGTCCATGATGATTCGCTCCATGGCCTTGCAGATAAGTCTAGTTAGGCTAATAGGTCTATAGTTCCTTGGATCAGTGGAAGTACAACCTTTGTGCAAGGGAATAACGGTGGCTGTTTTCTATTCAGCTGTGCTGAAGCTGGTGCTTAGACTATAACTGAAAAGAGTACCAAATGGTATTGCTAATTCTTGTTGGAGTCCATGTAGGATGAAGCCTGGGATGTTAACAGGTCCCATAGATTGCTGTGTTTTTGGCCTTCGAGAATACAACCTGCTCATTATCGATACAAGGTAGGGGACAGTGTGGCAGGGACAAGGGAGTGAAGTTTTCACAGAACCTGCCAGCCAACAGGTTAGCTATGTCCACAGACTCAGTATATGTGGTATCATTAACTACCAGTTCAGCATAAATCTGGGCCTTTCCTTTTAGGTTACGGATGTAACTAAAGAATGTCTTATGGCTGTCTTTAGTTGAGGAAGGCAATCTTTAGTTAAGGTAGCTAATCTTGATTCGTAGTTTGCTTTGAAGCCTTCACAAGAAGCCTTATTGGCTTGTTTAAACTGAGGAGGGAGTGTTTCTAGTTTAGGTGCTTGCTCCCTCTTACTCTTAACAATTTCTTTCTCTTATTGTAAAGCCTGTTAATGGTATGGATACATACAATGAATCTCAAAAAATGGAAAGAAAAAAACCTATGGAAATCAAGTGTCTCAAGTAAAGGAATCTGACCAAAAATGATCCACACCAAAGCCAAAATGAATTCCAAACCAGGCTTTCATTGAAAACAAATATAAATAAATAAATAAATAACGTTGAATACACCAGATGGAGGAAGAAAATCCAAGGAAAATTATTTAGCATATTTTCAAAGCCTTTCTTTTCTGTCCCACTAATTATCAATACTTCCTCTTTTGACATTGAAACCCACGTGACTTCAGTGGAGAGAACCCAGGTGAATTCCCAAACCTCAGAGTTTGGGTATTCCCACTACTAGACGTGATATTTTCAGCCTACTACAAGCACCCAAGTCTTGACACTCAAAGACCACTGAATCACAACCAGAAAGTTAATTGCATTGGATTGATGCTCACATTCAAATTCCAATAATGAGTTAGGGCAAGGTGTGGCAGCTATGCAGAGAGAGTGGAACTGCCACATACTATCTGAATATGTCTTTAAGTTTGAGCAAAGTAAGTGTGGCAGCCATGGGAAGGGAGTGGGAGGGGGTGGGAATGTAGTTTAGGTTTTCAGGCATGGATCTTGAGGGGGAGGGATTTAGGTTTAGGGAGCAGGTGGGAAGGAATTTTAGGTTAGGGAATATGGAGTGTAATGGGTGCTTAGGGTTAGGGTGTGATTGGGAACTTTAGTTTTAGTGAGAGGAGTTTTAGATTTATGGACTAAAGCTAGGATTTAAGGGTGTGGAAGAAGGAGTGGAATTTTATTTTTAGGGAGAAATCACGGGCTTTAGGTCTGGTGGAGTGGGGTTTTAGGTTTAGGGAACAGTCAAGTATTTTAGGGTTAGGAAGGAGGAATGGAGTTTTAGGCTTAGAGAGCAACTTGGTAGTTTGTGTTTAGGGAGGGAAGTTTTAAGGTTAGGCAGAGGTTGAGATCTTAGTTTAAGGGAACAGGAATGGAGTTTCACTGTTATGGTTAGGAAGTAAGGACTCAGGTATGAGTTAGGGATCAGGCTTGGACTTTTAAGGTTTGAGGTATGTCTCTGGTAGGGCTATAGAGTTTAATAGAGTTGGGTGATAGGAAGTTTAACTAGTTAAGCTGGATCAGGCTAGAGGAAGTTAGGGCACTTGATGATTACAGCAAGTTGCAGTGAACAAGCATGTTGCGAGTTTCTAGCACATGAGCACTTATAGTAGACTGTTATTTCTTTATTAAAAATAATTTTTGTAAAATAAAATGTAGGTAAACACTATATACATTCATAATTTATTCTTCACGATCTAAAGGTTCCCTTTTCTTTCCTTTCTTGTGTATATTCAAGTAACATTTCATAGGTTCATAGAATCATAGGTATATATCAGGCCATTTAGAATGCTAGCCAAATTATTCACCATGCCCTGCTCTTGGGTTAGTATAGTATACTCTTAGTATACTAAATTCACTTCTAGATTGAGACCCCTCAGTGAAAGTGTCTTATAATTTAAAATAAACTTGCTCTCTAAGTCTAACAGCTTTCTAACTACATCACCCCCTCTTGACTGACGGCTGAGCCAAGACAGAATAAAACAGACCTGACATGTTACCACCATGCACATTCAAAAAATGTTCAGCAACTGGACTTTTTAAATTCCCATTCTGAGCATCCCTAAGATGTTCCAGAATCCTGATTTTTACAGCCATTTTAGTCTGCCCTATGTACCACTTGGTTTCAGGATAATTACAACCAATAATATAAATTACAGCACATGAGTAACAGCTAAACTTCCCCTTATATACAAACTTTCTGTCATTAATTTGAACTCCCAATATATTCTTAACATGGGCACAAACTTTACAATGGCCAAAAGAAAACATGCCAAATAATTCTTGTTGAACACCACATTAAGCCATATTCAAAAGCTCCTTCAAATTTGCATAATGGCCATATGAGAATCTGATATATCTAGGAAATAACTTTCCCATATGAGCATCCTCACTTACTACATGCCAGGATTCCAAAATACTTTTCTTCATTATTTCAGAAAGTCCAGAATATTTTGAAACAAAAAAGATTTCCCTTTCCCCTTGATTACCTTGACTAACATTGGCAAATTTCCTTCTACCACCACTTAGAGCATGTCTATTGCCTGAGACCTCATCTAAAGCCTTATTTAATATTTTCTCATCATAACCTTTTGATGAGCTCAATAAAAAAACCCTCTTAACTCAATAAAAATTCCATTTTACATGCTTCATCAGAGGTATTCCGAGCTATGCGTTTGAATTCACCCAGAGGTAGAGAGTCAAGTAAATTGGGAGGGTGCATACTAGCTGCATGCAAGAAATTGGTTACAGCCGTTTCCTTCCTATAAGGTCTAAACTGAATTTTTTTATATGAGTCCACATAAACCTCAACATCCAAAAATATCACCTTAGAATCCCCCTGTGCCATAGAAAATTTCAAACCATGCTCAGTGGTATTTAAATAAGAAAAAAATTCATCAAACCCCTTAGGATCACCTTTACACAAAAAAAAAAAAATCACGTCATCAATGTATCTCTTGAAAAATACAACACAATACCCTGGAGCTGTTGTCCCTCAGTTTTGTGAGATTTATTTGTTAGTCTGTGGGAGTTTAAAAGTACAGCAGACCCCCAGACACATACACACTCATACACACCCATACACATACATACAAACACAAACACATGCATATACACACACACACACACACACACACACACACACACACACACACACACACACACACACACACACACACACACACACACACACACACACACACACACTCACACACGCACACCATTACCTGTCTGCTAACACCTTCTCACCCACTGAAAGTAATGGGGGAGTGTAAATGTTAGTACGAGTTAATTACCTTAGTTACCTGTGCTAACTTACTATGTCTAGCAGTTCTCCAAATTGCTCAGCTGCATAAATACCTTATAGCAGCCATTTTCTGGGGGAGAGCACATGGCTAGTTAGCATATATTAATACGTACATACAAATATTTCAGGCATGGGTAATAATGCCCTTCTGTCCTGCCAATATACCAAAACAGTAATTCTCATAATAAGTGTCCAAGTTGTTCTTAAAAAATATCTAAACTAGTGATTGCTTTAATATAATTTGGTCATCTATTCCATGTATCAGCTGCTCCCTCAGGGAACCAATTAGTGCACCTCTCATTCCTATATAATCTTCTGCATAGATTGTTTGATAATTATCTTCTTCTTTTAGATAACCCCAAACATTCCCAGATGTTTTTCTTTCTAAATGCTCTATATAACTGAATAAGGTCCCATCTTACATTTCTTTAAGAGATATTGTACAAGTTCAGATATTTTAGTCTTTTGGTGTAGGCCGCTCACCTGGGATACCTCTTAGCATGCAGTTCAGCAGAGGAGATGACCCACCATGGTGATTTTACAGGCTGTATAGAATAACTGCAGAGGGCCTGTCTCTGAATCAGGAAGGGCTACTACCAGCAGGAAAATGGCCCTGTTAGAGCTTCCCACTGTCAGTATCCCTTTCTGAATCCCAGGGTACAGCTCTGTTAACATAAACAGAATAAGCCAGGGTACACCAGGAGAAGGAAGTAGGAGGGTGAGAAAGCAGGTGTGCAGAAAGAGAGAAGTAAGCAGTAATTAGTGCGGCAAAATGAAATACAAGTCATTGTTCATTAAACCACAATAAGTAACTAATTACATACATTATATCAATCACAGGCTCTGAGTTAGAAATGGGGAGTCCACCTCTACAAAGAGGTCAGTCACAAGTGGAGTTCCTCAGGGATCAGTCCTTGGACAGCTCCTTTTTGGCATTTACTTCTCAGAAGTCAAGGCCAATGTCAGTGGCCTCTGGCTGACTAAATTTGCAGATGATTGCAGATTAGGAGCTGTCGTTGAATCTCAAACTGACACAAATGTTCTCCAGGAGGGGCTGACACAGACAAAAAACTGGTTTCAGAGCCATGGACTAAAACTAAATTCGAAGAAATGAATAATAGTATCATTTGGGAAGTCATCCATCCCTGGTAACTATCATATTGACAACACACCCCTTAGAGTTAACCCAGTAGTCAGGGACTTAGGGACACACATAGATAGTAATCTAGCCTTTGATCATCACGTGTCTACCGTGGTGAGGAAATCATTCTATGTTGCACAACTTATAAACACAGGTATGGCATCTTAGTCCAAGGAAGTCATTGTTCCACTGTATTGGAATTCATCAGACCTATCATTGAGAACAATGCCCCCTTTGGTATGTACCAAACCAGGCATATCCAACAACTGGAACATCCACAGAGGTTCCTCACTAAAAGAATACAGGGCTAAGTAATATGTCTTATGCAGACTGCCTCAAGGCCCTAGCCCTGTATTCTGTATCCTACACGAGATCTATGCCTGGCATACAGGGCATTGTCAGACCCCACTCTGATGGACCTCCTGCATATCCACAAAACAAATAGTACCAGAATTACCTGTTCTAAAGACTTAAACCTTGCCTGTGATATAAGTAGGACCTGCTGTAGAGATAGGTATGTATCGCAGAGACTACCCCATCTATGGAACAGAATCCCCATCCATAACCCAATTCAAGTGCAACTTAGACAACTGGTTGGGAAACCAGAAATTCATTCCTGGTTTGGAACCTATGCCTCTAATACAAACAGGTAACCTGTAAATGTTTCATCTCCCAGGCCCATGCTTACACTTATCAAGGGTGTCAGAACTTGCCAGAGATTTGGGATGCATGGCTAGGCTTAAAAAGGCCCTTGTGGTCATTAACCTAGTAAACACCTATGAACCTATGAACTTTTGAACCTAAGTGACAAGACTCAGTCTAACTGGATCAACCACTGTAACACCGTCCCTACTCTGTCACAGTTTCAGCTCTCTCTCTCTCCTCATCAATCCACAACTAATACTACTTATAACAGTCCAAGTAGCCCCCGGCCATTGTCACATTCCTAATTACTTTACTTCTCAATATTAAATGTATCGATACATTCATACTTGCCCTTCCACTTACATATCACACTATATTACATCATCAACTACTTTCCCCGCTTTCTAATGTTTCCATAGTTAAGCTGCCTCTTCTTTTCATTATTTTACTTACTAGCAATAGCAGGTAACATTACAGTATCTTTTGCAATGACATATCTATCTCTCTGTTCTTGAAGAATGTTCAGCAATGTATATACCCATGCAAGCTAGGAACATGCTCCATTTCTAAATGATGTTTATGTAAGCTATTGTATTTCTTTCAGTCATATATGTACACTTACCTATATTTTGTATTCTTACTGATATAATGTAACTGTATTTTATGTATATGTCAAAACTGGTATTAAATATGGAACTTTTCTCCCTGGACTCGCGCTGAAAAGGGGTTTTATCCCAGTCGGACTTTCCTGGTAAACAAAGATAAATAAATAAATACATTTAAAAAGTGCGAATGCTTGGAATTATTTAGGGGAAAATGAAAATATACTATGTATTAAAAATAAAACATTTTAAGTGGAAGGGATTATCCCTCACATTACAGAGTATAAAAAACATTCATTTAGTGAGGAGGAAAAGAGTCGCTCGGAAGAGACTATCAAAAGATGAGGTGACATAAGCGAGTAATGCAGAGAAGAATGTGGATGACAAAAAATAGGATTGTAGGAAAAGAAAAGCCGGGAGAGGTTAAGCTCAGAGGACAGAGTGAAGTAGTGTGTAAGGGAAAGGAAAGGAACCTGTATACCATGAAAAGAACTATGAATTACAAATGAACGATGCCTAAACACTGAGTTAAATTAGTACCACTCCTGTGACTAACAGTAGTAAAACAACACAGTGACTGAATTTTAAAATGTTTTAAAAGTTAAGATGGTATGTAAATGGTGACCATTGAAAAGTTCAGCTGTTTCATTTGGAAATCTAAAAACTGAAATTATGAAACAATAACCTGATGAAACATATGTTATGGTGAACCTCATACTGTTTTCTATCTGCATCCTAAAATGTTCCTGAAAAGGTAATGGGGCAAGTATAATATTAATTCTGACTACAGTAATTCTGTAGCATGTATACAGCATAGGAGTCCATGTCAAACTATAATTCTTTTATTTTATTGTCTTATTTACTTTAGGAGTATAGTTCACTTTCTGGTTTAGGAAAAAGAAAAGGCGTTTTAATGATAATGCAGCCATTAACAAGATGTTATTACTTACTGTACAGTAGTTTAACCTTTACTTCAGAAGGGGTGGTTATTTCTATATTCCATGAATATTATTTGAATTCAAAACTAGGCTGCTGTTTGCTAATCTCCATCTGGAGATGGTGAATACTTGCTGTAGCTTAACTTGCATTTTTTTAGGGTAATCATCTGCATACAATATAGGTGACAGACTTGTAACATATAATTTATTCATTTATTTTTGATGCAGCATGTGTTTTTTCTTATTCAAGATCATGGGAATTGTGAACATATAATCAGTGGGGTAAACAACAGCACAGTGTGGAACCAAAACCTGTATGTGTGCACTACAAAAAAAAAAATAAAACAAAAAAATAAAACACAACCAACCATACCTCTCAACTGTTCCTGACTTCAGGGTTGTCATTGATTTTGGCTCAAAATGTTTCTTTTTCCCTCATAATGTCTTCTAAACCTGGCAATTTTGGGAGAAAAGTTGGTGAATTACATTTAATAAGTCATGGCAATCATTAGAGATATAGATATCCTTTACTTCTGAAAAAATCCCATTTTCTTATTCTGTCAACTGCTCAAGTTAATAATACTTCTTCTTCTGGTTTTTCCTGGTTAGGGGTTGCCACAGCGGATCACCTGTCTGCTCATGATTGGCAGTGGAGTTTTACAGTGTTGAGTCACCAGCCCAGCACCCAACCTTCCATGGAAGGCACACACTCACACCAATTTAGAGTGTCCAATCCACCTACAGCATTGTCTTTGGGAGGAAATCGGAGTATCCGGAGGAAACCCACGCGACCACAGGGAGGACATGCAGACTCCGCACAGAAGGCAGCCCCACCAAGGATCGAACCGGAGAACCTCTTGCTGTGGGGCGACAATGCTAACCACTGCACCACCATGGCCACCTGCTCAAGTTAATAATACTAATATTTTTAAAAATGACCCTGATTTGGAGCATTTGTCCATGATTATTTCTACATTTTGACCTGGTACTGGACGTAAGAGGTTGAGAGCTATGCAACCAGAGAACTTTTAAACATTTAAGCTGCATTGTTCTTATAATCCATATGACCTCAGGCTTTTTCTTTCTTGCATTTAAGACCTTGAAAATCTTTCATTTTAAAAACACTGGGGGTGATTTAAAAGATTTATTAGAGGAGAAGGAATTGTCTTGGCAAATCAAAGTCAATGCATCTTCTCCACCAGAACTGAATCAATCAGTACATGTCTGTTGAAGTTAAAAAACATAGATAATGGGATTTTTAAAGAGTTTTTATTTAGCAAAAGAAGCAACTGGTTGACTGAAACATGGTTGGAAATTTGAATGTGTATATAAAATATCTAAAGTCCATATTGGTAGATGTCCTTCTATTCATCTGTTGCAGTATTTATAACATGAGGGAGTTCCCGGCCAACCCGATGTCAACCAGTATAGAAAAAATGTTATTACTGTAGGGTGTGCAGTCCATTGCACTTAGGCTGCGATCAGATGTCGGCCATAAAAGTGACATACATGTGCACCATCCTTAGAGTTTCTCTACTGCCAGATATGAATGCAAGATTCCAACGTACGGTCTGACTCTGAGTCGTTTGCAATTCTTCAAATTTCAGATTAGTGCCCTGTTAGGGAATTTTTTTACTTTTTCTACTGTTTTTGGTTAGGGTTCATGTCATCCAAGAGGGGCAAATGCCAATGTGGATGACAAATTCCACACAAGAATAGCCACTTCCATTGCCTGTTCTGCTTATGCCCAAACCATGACCATAAAAACTGCACTATTTGTCAGGCATTTGTCCCATAGACCTCAAGGAGTAGATTATCCTCTTTAGCTATCTAATTTGAGAATCAGCACTTAAAGCTGCTAGCAAAGAGAACTATGGAGGGATTCTTGGGGCCCGAAGCTGAATCCATTTTGAAGTGGAAGGCCAAAAAGCAAAGGTCTGAACCTTTTGCTGCACCTCTGCATACCGATGTCTCTCTTGAGGTAGAGGAAAGCCCGGAGAAATGCCTGGTTCACAGCTCAGATCTACAGGCTGAGCCTGATATCCAGGACATCTTGGATCTGAGCATAAGCATGTCCCTCAGAGGCCAAGCAGGCACCTGTTTCAGATGTCTGAGGGGAAACATGGCTCTTGATAATGGAAGGGCCTAAAGGGATTCCTTGGATCCTTGTTAAGGAAGAGGTAGAATCCGACCTGATCAAATGTAGGCCTATGTTGGGCCCTCCTACCCTACCTAAAGCAGACTTGCATGGGAAAAAGAAACAAAAAAACAAACATTTGTCTCCACCAAAAGAACCTGCTAGTGACTGGCAACAATTCACTCAGGGACTTTTCAATGTCTTATGTCACCTAGGCCTCCTCCAGGATTTACAGCTCCCCCTCCCAGTACTGTATCTCCACTTAAAAGGACTAGGGAAGAGGATACATCAGAAAAAGAGGCATCTTCAGGGGTGGAATCATTGGATTACTCTTCACAGATCCCTTCCTCCCTGTATAATACCTCCCCAGAAGAGGAATCCAATGGAACAGATTCACCTATAGAAAACCTGTCCTTGGAAGAGACCCTAGCTAAGGTGAGAGATCATTTTAAATGGGATAGCACCTAAGTATCTGAAGTACAAAAAATATACTATGAGCTACTACAGCTGGAATCACCTAGCCCATCTGCTATTCCACCAGTCTTGCCTGCCTTTTTTGATGCTTTTGCCTCAACTTCACAGGCACCAGATTCCCACCCACCTGTCTCCAAAAAGCCAGACCACTTCTATAAGGTCCTGGAGGACTGTAAGTTTCTCTTCAGATGTCCTTCACCAGACCCTTCTGTAATTTCTGTGGCTTCTGACAAGCCATCAGAATTGATGCCCTCCAATACCCTCCTACCATCTGATAAGGATAGCAGGATCCTCGATAGACTAGGCAAAAAAATATATACTTCTGCCACTCTGGCATTTAGGGCCACAAATTACCAAACACATGACCAAATTCACTTTAGAGCTTATGTCCCAAATCTCACAAGTAACTGCAGGTTTACCTGACTCAGAAAATAAAATCTTGGCTACTTCTTTGGTTGGTGCTTCTTCTCGAGTAGCATGACACTACATAAAATGCAGCTATGATGCTGCAGTGGCTTCTGCCAGAGCAGCTGCCTCTGGATCAGTATTAAGATGATTTTCTTGGCTAAGACTTCAGCCCTTACCTGAAGACATAAAAGCCAAACTTACAGATGCTCCTTTGTACAATTCTGCCTTGTTTGGACTTGCCACTGCTAACCTGTTCAAATCATTGCAGGAAAAGGGTAAGGAACTTCAGGAAATTAAACATATTTTTCTTTCCCCAGTACCCAAGTTCCAAAGAAATTACCCTGTAATGCCTGTATTTGTGCATAGACATTCACGTCACCCACAACCCAGAGCAAAAAAGAATGACAGGAGACCACAACAGCCTAGGGTCCCACCGGCAACTCCGCCACCTAAGCAACCCTTTCCAGAAAAGCCATCCTCTCTTTGACTGTTTTCCCCCTCTCACCCACATCCCACTTTCCCATAGCCTTCCCCTATCCCTACCAGCCTGGGAAAGCATTACCTAGGATGCCTGGGTCCTCTCAATTGTTCAAAAAGGGTACTTCATGGTGTGGGATCAACTACCCTGCTTCAGGGGCATCCTTCAACCTCCCAGGGAACAACTTGCCCTTTTCCCAGAGGTTTTGTTAGAATTATTGAACTAAGGGACCATCCAGAGTGTCCCCATCAACCAAACAGGCAAAGGATTTTATTTGAGGTTGTTCCTGGTGCCAAATAAGAAGGTTCCTGGAGACCCATTCTCACCTTGCCCCATTTCAATACCTTTCTAAGAGTACTCATTTTCTGCATACTGACCCTCCAGACTCTGCCCCCACTCATTCTGCCTCAAGCCTTCATGATTACCCTGGATATCAAAAATGCATATCTGTGCACTCCCATCCATCCCAACTACAGGAAGATTTTACACTTCTCTGTATCATCATGGGATTTTCAGTTCTGTGCCTTGCCCTTTGGACTTTCTACTGTACTAAGGGTCTTCACCAAATGCCTAGCTCCTGTGATTGCCCACTGTAGACTCCAGGGAATACATGTATTTCCTTATCTGGAAGACCTCTTTCTTCTAGCTACCTCCACAGTGGAATTGCAATGAAATATTTCCTTTACCATCAATATTCTAGAAAGTCTGGGGTTCACCATAAACTTAAAGAAATCAGTTCTCACCCCTTCTCAGGATCAGATTTTCCTGGGGTGCAGGATACATACAGATCTTATGAAGGTCTCTCTACCCCCATAAAAGGTACAAGACCTCATCTCCTACTTCAAAAACCTTCTACTGATTCACCACATTACAGTCAGAGAGTTCCTCAGGATCTTGGGCCTCATGGCATCCATCATTCTCATGCTCTCCTTAGTCAAACTCCACATGATAAAATGGCAATGGTATCTAAAATCAGTTTGGATGCAACAACAGCATCCATTAGAATTCTCCAGTCCCTCGTCCCCTGTCTGAAGAGGGAACTTCAGTGGTGGATACATCAAGTGTCACTCAACCCAGGACTACCCTTACACTCTCCTGCTCCTTGTCAAGAGATCTGCACAGATGCCTCATACATAGGTTGGGGAGTAACCTTTGGCCACCTGAAAGTACAAGGGATCTTGTCTCCCTCTCAACTGAAGGAACACATCAGTGTAAGGGAGATGAGGGTGCTGCTATTGGCCATGCAGACCTTCCACCACTTTATTAAACCAAAACCTGTAAAGCTGTTCACAGACATTGTGACAGTCCTCTGGTATGTGAACCAATGGGGGGGGGGGGGGGGGGGCAAATCCTATCTATTATGCAGGCTGACTGTTCAGGCTTGGGAGCTGGCAATAAAATTCCAAGTGAACCTTCAGGCAGTATACATCTCATCTTCACAAAATTGTATGTCAGATTACTTGAGCAGGTCCCAAACACCATCCCATGAATGGATGCTTCAAAGGGATGTGTTTCTAGACATTGTCCTCCAGTGGGGTATTCCTCAAACAGACCTTTTTGCCTCCCCCATGAACAGACAACTTCCACAGTTTTGTGCCAGTTGGTCTGAAAAGTGGATGCCCTTTTTTCCTCTTGGAAGGGGATGGTTCTATATGCATTTTTCCCCCCTTCCTCTCATCTCATAAATGCTGTCCAAAATTCAGCAGGACAAACCAAAAATCTTGCTGGTGACTCCCTCCTGGCCAAGACTGCACTGGTTCCCTCTCCTGCAGTTAGCAGAGGGCAATCACCATGCATTATCTCACAGAGTCAACTCTTCGACTGACCCTGTGGGTGATAGGGTACTAATCCCTTTCAGACACCTAATCTCTGAGGACATGCTTACAGTCCTACAGGAGGCCAGGAAACCAAATACTGGAAAGTCTTATTTAGCAAAATAGAAGAGATTTTCAGTCTGGTGTCTGAAATGAAATCAGGACCCATTAACAGTAGACATTGCACTGGTTTTAACTTATTTGTGTGAATTGTTCAATGCTAGTTTGGCTTACTCTTCAGTGCAAGCTCATATGCCAGCCATATCTGCCTGTCTGCCTATATCTTCCCCCTTAGCTAGAAGATTTGAAGCAAAACAATTTCTTAAAGGAGTTCTACACATTAGACCTTCTAAGAATCCTGTTCCACCTCCGTGGGACCTTAACTTTGTTTTGGGAAAACTGACTCTCCCACCCTTTGAGTCAACTTCCTCAGCTTCTCTTCAATACTGTTCCTGGAAAACTGTGTTACTCCTAGCCTTAACTTCAGCCAGACAAGTGTCTGAGCGACAGGCCCTTATGGTATCTCCACCTTTTCTGGTCTTCCACAAAGACAGGGTCTCCCTGTGCACAACCCCCTCATTTATGCCTAAGGTAGTGAATGACCTATCTCTAAACCAGGCCATACACTTACCTACCTTTTTACCTTCCCCACGGAACTTAAGTGAGAGGGTCCTCCATACTTTAGATGTCCACAGGCAACTTAGATTTTATTTATACAAGACCAAAGCTGTTAGAAAGTTGGATCAGCTTTTTGTTTCTTACCAGCCCAGGGCCCTGGGATAGGTTGTGTCCAAGCAAACTATTTCCTCCTGGATTTCCTCTGGATTTCTAAGACTATTTCCTTCTTCTACACTCACCATGGTAATACCCTTCATTCCTCTGTTAGAGCTCATTCCACCAGGGCGGTTGCCTCATCTGATGCCTTTTTTAAAGGATTGGACACTAATTCAGTTCTTGAAGCAGCTACTTGGACCTCAGTCCATACCTTCACCAAACACTATAAAGTAGATGTAATTTCTAAATCTAGAGCAGGGTACTGCAGGGCTTCCTGGAAAGCTCCTCTGCTACTTCTTCCTCCCTTACATAATGAGCTTTGGTATTCTCAATCATGTTATGAATACTGCAACAGATGAATACAAAGACAGAGAATAGCTGTGTAAAATCTTACCATAATGATAGATGTCCTTCTCTTCTCTGTTGCAGTATTGCTATCCATCCCTCCTTCACCCTGGCCTTGTTTCTCCTTGAATGATACTTACCCTACTTCCTTAGGCTGGCATTCCCCCTGGGGGCAGTCAGTTCTGAGGATGGTGTTCACGTACATCACTTTTATGGCCGATGTCCGATTACAGCCTATGTGTGACATACCGTGCACCATACAGTAGTAAAGTATTTTGTATACTGGCCGACGTCGGGTCACCTATGGTGGGGAACTCCCTCATGTTATGAATGCTGCAAAAGAGAAGATAAGAGAAGGACAGCTATCATTACGGTAACATTTTAGACAACTATTCTTTCTAATAAACTCTTTGTTAAAATAAAGATGAAAGTGCTAGACTATTTCGCATAGTGTTTTTTTTTAAGTGAGCAACGAGAATCCTTGCTTTAAGTGTGTTATTGCAGTTTTTTAAAATCAATGAAGTAAGGCAAAAAAACAATTCTAGAAGTGCACACATGCACACGCGCACTCACACACACACACACACACACACACACACACACACACACACACACACACACACACACACACACACACACACACACACACACAGTCACAAACAGACAGACAGATACAGATATACAAAGACAGTCAGACAGACTGACACAGACGCGCACACACATACACACACACACACACACACACACACACACACACACACACACACACACACACACACACACACACACACACACACATATATGGACAGTTTGGAGGTTCATCAGTTCACCTACTTGCATTCTCTACGATGTGAGGAAAAAAACAACTTATCTATTGAGAAAACTTGTGGACATAAAACAAGTAAAAACTCCATTCAAAAGATGCCTCAGCTGGGAGCTGAACTAGAGAACAAATAAACAAGTATCTGTGTGGCAGCAATGCTAACAACTGTGCTGCCCCATAAAACATAGAAATAATTGTGTTTCTCTCTCTTAGTTTTGTGCTATGCCAGTTCTGATGTGGAATATGCTCAGTGGGGTAGCGCCACATTTCGCTGTTCATAATGGGTATACCAACAAGTGTTGCATCAGGCATGAGACAAATCAGGAAGTCAGTTTTGTACATTTTATAAAACAAGTTGCGGTCCATTGGAAGCTTATCGAAGGTCAATAAAAATCTGTTTTGTGACCACTCTGGTATTTCTGCATTCAGGTATGTGGATGTTTTAGGTTTATAAATGCAATGTGTGTATAACAACTGTTTTAATAAGTACTGACTGCATGTTGACCAGGATTGCCCCCATTTACAGATGAGGTCTGGAGAAGAGTTACTTCAGTATAGTTACAGTTAGATGAATAGTTTTACATAGAGATAGAATGTATGTGCAGATTCCTTAATTGTGTAATAATATAATAAAGAGAAGTAACAAATAACAGTTGTAAATTCTCCTCCTACTTTGCAAACTTTTCAAGTACACTTCTGGATTTATATAGGTTGGGTCTTTACCAGATGAACCTTGTCTCCACCATCTACTGCATGGATGATGGGACAGGGGATAAGGATGATAAAGAAGGAAACCTGCAATTTAACATCCCCTCCCCAAACTAGTATTGGCATTTTGAACATGTCATTCTTGTGAGAACAGTAGCATATATAGGTTCCAGCATTCTTCCTACCACTATACACCTTCTCGCATAAAGGTAAAACAGAAAAATTAATGGGACCAGAGCTGGACTCCGTGATGGAGAGGAATAAAGTCCTATGACCCCCAATAACCCAGGTTTGAATAGTGGCTTAAGAGTCAAAAGATTTGGGTAGTGGGAGGAGTGGGAGTGAGTGTATGACACCAGCTCCCCCCCCCAGTGAGTAGAGAGAGACAGAGTGAGAGAGAGAAAGAGAGAGGGAGAGAGAGAGAGGTAACTTTGCTTGGCTGATTGCCTCTATGCAAGCAAATGCTTTTAGGGCACTGAAAAGCCCAAGAGTTTTCATAGCACTGAAAAAGCCAGGACCAAGGATGTGGGCTTGACAATCCCAAACTGATGACAGCAGTCATCATTAATATACATGAGGAAGCATGGAAGCATGCACTTAAAGCAAGCATGACATAGGATGCCTTGCACTGATGTGCATGCCAATATCTGCCACTAGGGGAAGTGTTAAGACCTTAACAGGAACTACCCTCGATGCTGGGAAGTAACAAGGGAAATCAATAAAGGCCTCTCTGGTTACCTTTTATCTGTATACTGAAGACAAGCAGTGTGAGGGAATGAATGGGTCAAGATCAATAGGGAAAACATGACAGGTGACAGGTGTGGAGATAAGAGTGCACTCAGAAAAAAATTAAGTGGGCCCGGACATAGCAATACCAGTAAGTACTAGGCTAGTTGCCCTTGCATGCCATTTTAAGTTTAGCCAATTTCCCTTAGTGAGAATCAAACCTTTATCTCTTATCTGTGAAATAAACACCTTAACCATTATGCCAACACCTAGCCCCCTTTTTTATTTCAAATTAGTACTGAACCATCACAAGCTTATGTTTCCAAACTATGGTCAAGGTTATTCTAAGCTGCAGAGGACCTTTGCCAGTACTCATTGAAGCTCCATTCCTCATGCAGCGGACCTTTGCCAGTACTCATTGAAACTCCATTCCTCATGCAGCTCCCAGAAGGCAATATATTTATTTATTTATTACATTTGTTAATCGGGAAATAGTCTGACTGGACCAGTAGCCCGTTTTCAACAGAGGCCCAGGAAGAAAAGCTCCAGAAGACAGTGCATCATTTACATTTGATATTAAAGACAAGCACAGACATTAAAAACAATGCACTTAGTTACGAACAAGAACAGATTCAGGTACTGATTTGAACATAAACTACAAAAAGGTGTTACTAAAAACTACATATTATACAATTGAAAGTTAAATAAGAAAACTTTGTAAGATTGTACAGGCTTGAGTTTACAGAGTACAACAGTGTAAATAACGAATACAGTGTATTCCCTGAGTACATGCTCTGCAAGTTGATGCATGACAACCAATTTTGGGTTTTGCAGGCTTGAAAATTACAGTGTCCAGTGGTGTACAATTATTTAGCAGGTTGTTTGTTTATGGGAGGTTGTCACTGTGGAAAATAAACAGGGTCATATGTCCCTAAATTATATGACCACATGGGGAGCAAAACATATGAAGGAAAAAAATAAGTCATGACTAATAAGGCAAGTAGACTTGGAATCTCAAATTACCTTTGTACTTTGACCTGTACTGTAGAAATTTGATAGTCTCTGTATTCACCTTTTTTGAACTTACTGAAAGGAAAGCCTATATGCCTGTTTTACTTGTGTCTTAATTCCCTATGTAATTTTAAATCCCTGTTTTAGTTGCGTCTTAAATTACCTATGTACTTTGAATGTATTTTTTTGTTATTATGCATTAGATAGTGGAGCTTTTCTCCTCGGGCCTCCACTGAAAATGGACATGTATCCAGTTGGACTAGCCCGGTTAACAAATGTAAAATAAATAAATAAATAAATAAAATAAAATGATCAAACCAAAACTCAAGTAGACAAGGAATTTGATTAAAGGGGGTCATATGAGATGTTAGTGATAGAGAAGTTCAAAGGAAAGTTAGAGCAGGGTAAAATACCGATAAATCGTTAATTTGCTGGAAGTCCATTGATAGGGGAAGTCAAAAGGTCACATTAAAACAATTCAAGTAAGCCTGCATATTTTATTCTTAACTGTTTGCAATCAGCGTATCACTAGCATTACATTTTTAAAACTGCGGTTTTCAAGTTAAACGTGGGACCTTTCCCCTCTATGCTGTATCTATTCCTAACTATAGACAATACTTCCTGTTTTTATTCTAAATTTTGTAAACGTATTTTTAACTAGAAACAGTTTTTCTCTACTCAGTGTGAAAAAGAGTGCTGGGGGATTTCAGGGTTTTTTCTATCTTCATCTGTTTATTCTTAAATGCCCTTGTCTTTTACTTAAAAAAAAAAAAAAAAAAAAAAAAAAAAAGTTTCCACCCCATGTGACTTCCAGATTGTCATCCTTCTTGCATAGAAGTTGTAGTACTTACCCCAAACCACATCAGACTCATAAGAGTGTGAAGAGACCACAGACTACAGAAACCAGAGACAGAGTAAGACTGCATGCAGTGAGCAGTATCAGAGAGACAGAGTGTGACGGCACGCGAAAGACGTACAGTTACTGGAGAAGCTGAAGCACCAAAGAATGGCCCAGGGTTCTGACAGTCATGATTCCAGCTTTAGCAGGGGTTCACCTTCCAGCAGTAAACAGGTAAGTCAATTAAACTATTGCATTATATTTATGTTCACATTAAAAACAACTGAAAGCAAAAGACTAGGACTTGATGATCAATCCTTCAAAAGGTAAGAGAGTGACTAAATAAAAAGCTTTGCTCTTCGGATAATTTTACACAGTGATGTAGTATCTGGACATAATTAGCATGCAGTTCAGAGATCTCTTTACTTCATTTTAATGTTTTGAAACTAGCACATTCTAGTCTTAAGATTTGAATTAACTTTATATTTTGACAGAATTCTCACTAGTGTGTGTGTGTGTGTGTGTGTGTGTGTGTGTGTGTGTGTGTGTGTGTGTGTGTGTGTGTGTGTGTGTGTGTGCATGCAGATATATATATATATTTATATATCTGTAGCTAGATAGGTATGTATGGATAATAAGGACAATAACTATATATATATATATATATATATATATATATATATATATATATATATACACACACACACACACACACACACACACACACACACACACACACACACACACACACACACGTATATGTCTCAGAGAGGGAGGGACAGAGATGCATGACAGCCTGCACACAAACTTCATGCACATACACACACATATGTACATTCAACTTTGCAAAATATGTACAAGTGAGCAAGCAACTGCTATACATAAAACAGTTTAAGTAAATATATATATATATATATATATATATATATATTTATTTATTTATTTATACATGCATACAAATATATGCACACATGTATATGTAAAACTGTGTGCATATGTGTATGTATGTATGTGTGACCATATGTGGTGTGTGTTCACATACAAATGCATGCACTTGTACAAGTCTGTGTATATCTATATATATATGTATGTGTGTGTGTGTGTGTTGTGTACATGTAAGCATACATACAGACGTGCATGTGTAAGTTTACAATGTGTATGCACAAGTGAATTTATCTATGTATATTTGTGTGCATATGAGTAAATATGCATATATATATATATATATATATATATATATATATATATATATATGTATATATATATCTATATATATATGCTCACACACACACACACACACACACACACACACATACACAGAAACATAGGCACACGCATGCATATGTGTGTATATGTATATGCATTTGTGTGTCGTGCATATGTGAGCATACATACAAATACAGCACATGTGTACGTATGTCTATAATGTGTATGAGCAAGTGAATACAAAAGCATATGTACACTGTGCATATGTATATCTGTGTGTGTGTGTGGGGGGGGGGTGTATACATTTGCACACATTCATGTAAGCCTGAGCATGCCACATTGTTTTCTGCTTGATATTAAACTGCTTTTGAACAGTAATAAGTGATGATATTAATACCTCATATAATCTTTCTGTCTTGTTTAGCATAGGAATATATGTAATAATTGGATTAATGCTTTCTATGTTCATGTCACTTTGGTTTCAGTTTGCTAGTCTCCACTAGAGATACACTACCTCTTCCTTCACTGAAATGCTCTGCATGGTTTTGGAGAGTGCATTTCAGAGATTGCCAAGGTAAGAGCAATCAAAATGCTAAAAGTAAAGTACAAAGGGCTAGAGGCTAGGTCACATGGGACAGATAAGAGAACACTGAACCATGGGGCAAGCAAGCTGTTCAATGGGGTTGCAGACAAAAGCTGCTGTGGTAACTAATACTGACAAAGACATTTTTAAGAAGGCCATCCGACCAATTTGTTTCATAGAAAGAGTAGTGAAACAGTGACGTATGTTGTAGAGCACAACGATTAGCATAAAAAAAGAAAGGGAGAGTCTACCATGTACATGATGTAGATTAAGGACATTTTTATGTATAATATCAAAAGTGGCAGAAGGGGAGAGGCAATGTACAGTTTGAAGGGTTGTTATGTTCCAATGATGATATGAAAAATGAAGAACACACGAGCAGTTAAATGTCATTTACTCCTTCCATTAGTCTGAATTTAAAACTGTGCAATTATTCATTACTAGGAGCTGTCCAACCTGCATGATGTAATCTGTATAATTTACTGATTGTTCAAACAAGTGTGTTGCAGAACCCATAAACTAGGAGCCTGTGAACAACAAAGTCTTTTTGGTATCCAATATCAGAACAAACATTTCTTTCTTGCTAGATGTTCCACTGTATTATATATATATATATATATATATATATATATATATATATATATATATATATATATATATATTTATATAAAACAAAAACATAAATAAAGTTAATGTAGGACCTCGATTGTTGTCATCAGTCTTGAAGACTCACCAATAAGTTCCAGTACTGTTCTTTGATAACTACTTTAGGTAAATTCTACTTTGGATAAATTTCCCAGGATCTTTGGAATTCTAACTATGACAATGTTTTTGTTACTTTCCTTCCTGTGGTAGAGGTACATATGGCCATAACAGAACCGCTTTTCTGCTGAGTTTATTACAAGTAAAGATAATGTACTTTTTCACACAGAGAAACGTGCGAACATCAAACATTGTGTTTAAGGTTATAACAATCCATATAATATGTCATAAATGCAATGATAAGGAGCATATGATACCTTTTGTTTGTTTCAGTGTTAATCTTGGTCTAAACCATTTATTTATTTGTTTATTTGGTGGGAGCTAAAATGTTATCATCAGTAACAACTCATTGGATAGTACGTGATTTTGATCTCATGTTCATAGCACATTTCTCTACTATGAGATGCAAATATCCTAAACAGCTATGTGAAAACAAAGAAAGCAAATATGGTTTAAATGTCAAAACTGCATTATGCACAATACAGTTGTAAAGCTAAATGAAGGTAAATGTTCTGCACCTCACTTTTTGACTGAATTACTATTTTGAGAACTTTTTGTGGGGACTGTTTAGTGAAATGCACTTGGGCTTCCTGGAATTAGAATCGAGGGGGAGGGGTTATGTAAATATTGTATTATCAAATTATTCTGATCTACTTACAGCAGCCTTTTATGCAGTTGAATCATGGCTCATTCAGTGGATGTATGCTTTCTGAATTTCAGCTACGCATTGATTCTGTGTGATACAGGAGGATACCTAGAAAGCTGACAGAAAAGAATTGAAGGGAACTGGTCAGACTCAAGTGGTGAGTGGTGGTCAGAATAATGGGTCATGCTGAAAAGAAGGCAGTTGTGATAAGGGGGTTGTTGTGGAATACAAGGTTGAAGATAAGTTCCTGCAGTAATGTAAACTAAACCCAGAACTGTGTGAAATTCTAATAGTATTACCACACTGGGAGAGGTCACACTGTTCAGTGATAGTATGAAGACATGGCAGCTGTGGATGACATGGCGAATTATTGTACAGAATGGTTTATACAGATTGGTGAAGTAACTTAAAAGTGGCATCTGGAGTTCAGTGCTAAGTTTAAGGCTATGTTCTTTGGAAAGGAGAACCCTTACCTTGGGGAAAAGATTCTCAGCAAGGCTGTGGAAGAAAGCAGTCAATTTCTTAGCATAATTTCATGTGTTTTCATACGTCAACCATGGTGGTGGTGATGATGGATGTGTGTGTGTGTGTGTGTGTGTGTGTGTGTGTGTGTGTGTGTGTGTGTGTGTGTGTGTGTGCGTGTGTGCGTGTGTGCGTGTGTGTCTGTGTGTGTGTGTGTGTGTGTGTGTGTGTGTGTGTGTGTGTGTGTGTGTGTGTGTGTGTGTGACATGACTAGGAAAAATGCTCACGTGATTATGCACAGAGCACAGACATGTAGGGCTAGTCCTCCTAATTTACAAAGCCTGGGAAAGGCCACTGCTGTAGGTCATTGTGCAGTTTTTGGGGACACACAAAAAGAGCATAGGTGTGGATGGCAGCATACAAAGGAAGACCATGTCACACAGGAGTCAGAAAAAATGGATTACGAAAACAGACTGAACATTAGATGCATGGTTTATTGGAGAGATGAGATAGGAAGATAGGGAATTACGGGACTAGAGCCATCAAAGTGGAATGATGTCACTGGAAAAGGAAAGACAGAAGGATCAGAAAGAATAGAAATAAATACTGAAAGGAGACATGTACATTTCTGAGATGAAAACAATGCTATTGTAGTGAGAAAGCAACAGCATCAGAAATATGTTGGGTACTGAATCTGCTCTGTAGATTTTCTACAGAAGCATCAAAGAAAAATAACATTTATATTTACTGTTTTCTGAAGCCATTATTTATTATATTTTGTTTTCTTTTTTGCTTAATTTATTTAACTGTATGTGGAGACCTCTCTATATCTAAGCAGAAAGCAGAAACAGTCAAAGCAGGAATGGATAAATACATTAAATTATATGTCTCTTTAAACTAAAGTTGAAACAGTTAGAGGAAGAAATATTATTAAACCTCTAAAGATGAAAGAAAGAAAAATAAAAGGAAGGGTCATGGTGGGTGCCCATGGAATAGACAGGAAGGGGAACAGACTTTGATGCCAAGCTCTGATTGGTGCCTGAGAATTAAACGAGGCATCTTTAGGTGTTACTCACAGATGGTGACTATGATGCTGAAAACATGACTGAAACATTGGACATAGGTTTTAAGAATGGAGATATGAGGCCATCGTGATATAAACTATGTTATACTGATGATATGAGTAAGGAGAATAGCCTGAAAATGGGCCAAGGGTTGGTGAGGGCCTTCTGATGGCCAACAATATTTGAGCCACCATATTCATACTAAAGTAATACTAGATTACTTCGGTCATCTACTACTAAACCAGAAGTTAGGCATAGAATTGATTATTAACATGCAATGTAGCAATAATTACTGTCAGGCCCACAGACTATGGAGTATGCACATGATGAAAACCAGATTATGCATGAAAGCAAAACGTTTTTACTTAATATATTTGTAGTTGATTTTTTTGGGAGGGGGTTCTTGTGACCATGATTTAAATATACAAATAGTTGGTTTATTAATGTTTATATTTTCTGAAATTAGGACTGTTACTGGTTATAGGGTGTGCCTGGAGTCTAGTCATTTTAGTGGTCTGCTATTTTATGGTATGACTGTAGAGGTGTGATTTTGATGGTGTGATACTCCTCAACAGTTAATGTTAGTCTAAACTATGATGCTTACTGTTTTCTCAGTTTCTGGTAGTTCAGTTCAGATGATTTATAATGAGAGCTGCTTATGAATTTCATCTTGTAAACCAGGGTTTGACAGCCTCAGTCTACATTTGCCTGATCTGTGACTCTGAACAAATTAGTTAATTAGACAGTGCTCCTAGATGCATATAAATGTGACTCACTCAAACAAACCAATGAGAACAGAGGAAGTATACCAGCCAACTTACCTGGTAAAATAGTTAAAAGGTAAGTATAAACACAAAAACAGAAATAAATAAATGAAGTAAATATAATAGTTGGACTTCCTCTATTCTCATTTGTGTATGTCTGTGTGTCTGCTTGTGTGTGTGTGTGTGTGTGTGTGTGTGTGTGTGTGTGTGTGTGTGTGTGTGTGTGTGTGTGTGTGTGTGTGTGTGTGAAAGAGTTGACCACCAAAGCTAAAAAACATCTAGTTTGAGGCCCAAGTAAAATGCCAGTACCGGGGACTCCTCATCTTCCAACTTCCCTTTAGTATTCGGGGGGTTGGCATATTGGTTAAGTTGTTTACCTCACAGACAGAAGGTACAGGGTTTGATTCTCCCCTTTCAAAATGGAATTGGCTAGGCAAAAAATGCTCTACAAGGGCAGCTAGGGCTATGCTTAAAATATCCCAAAAAGGGCAGCTAGCCGAGTACTTAACTATGAACCTAAGAAACTATTAACTATCAGAACTGGAAGAAATGCTCTAAGGCTGACCTTGCTTATGCAGCCTTCATTTTACTCCACTTCTGATTTCAATTCTATCCCCAAATGGTGATGGGCATGCAGTGATGTCAACAAGAGATATATACACAAACACAAACATACATATAAATGCAGATTCAGCCAGAACACTGTGTCTTGCTCCACCTCCTCACAGTCTGAGCAGACAATAATGTTTGATGCTCTAGCATGTGTATTTGTGTAAAAGATATGTACCATGTGGTCTGGCATCTTGTGCAGTGACACAGCTTAATCTACATTTTGATGAAGCTAGCTGCATGCAACTAGTCCTTATATAAGCTGTTAATGAGCTGCTTCTTGTTGTCTGTGGTTTGATTCCCTTCAGTCTCCATTTGCCTAACTATGTGACTCTAAGCAAGTCACCTATCAAGACGAGTCTGAAAAAAGCTCCATGTGGGTCAGTGCTCTACCCTGGTTAATAAATACAAAAATATATAAAAAAAGCTTTTACTTTCAGTGATCCTAATAGACAGCATTTGCAATACAATCTTAATGTGGACTAAAAAAGTGCGATATAAACAAAACAATGTTAATTGCAGTAACTGTAGTTCAAGAAATGTGAGGATCCTGTTAAAAGAAAGCTTGTCAAATGTATACAAAAACAGTAAGCTCAATAATGATCACAACAGAAGCAGAAACAAGGCCATCAGTTTTAAAACAATGGAAATGTCAGAATTTACAATAACTGAAAGAAAACAAGGAGCCTTTGGTGGAATTAAGGGAATCAGTAAAAACAAAATGAAAACTCCAGCAAAGCTACAACTTCCAGTGAGTGACCTCCCAAACCTCTTGTATCAGAGGCACATGGGTTATATGCAAATGACCCTTATGAACATCAGGTGTTTCAGCTAATTGGCAATTCTGAATGCCCATGACACACATA
>NC_056737.1:193212864-193245364 GCF_019279795.1 Protopterus annectens
CATTATAGCAAAAATATTTATGCCAACACACCACTGTGGTTAAAATTTTGCCTTTTTATTATTATTCATCTATAAATTAAATTCCTTGTTTTCTTATCAGAATTAAATATTTTTGTACTCTTTCCCAGGACTCATCAGATGAAACAAAGAAGGTGCTGAGACGAGAAAAAAATCGTATTGCTGCCCAAAAGAGCCGACAGCGACAGACTCAGAAAGCTGATACGTTACACCTAGTAAGTACAGAAAACAAATTCTAACCCACTTGGAAATAGCAGAAGTTATGCCACACCAGATCACCTTGTAACTCAAAGCAAAAACAAACTGTAACTACCTTTCAACACTTGAGAAAGCTGTATTGTGAAAGCTGTGTGAAGCTTCTGAATTGTATATGTTTTATATCTGTGATTTTATATATTTAAATGTACTTAGGGTTTCTTGAGCTATTTGGTTTTTGCTCTGAATTTGAGAATCATAACTAGCTCAGGATTAATCTGCTAGATCTATCTTTTTTATCGCTCACCTTGTAATTGCAATGATTCCAAACAATTGCTTAGTATGATGGTAAATTCTGAAAGCTGTAGTGGTACTACACAGCGCAGTACCTATCCACGATGAGCTCTGCAATCATGTATTCCAACTCTAGACTTGTGTGTGAAGTAGGGGACAACCACCTCAGGCTTCTTTACAAAGTGAGGCTTTCCATGTTACATGGGCTGTGGTGACCTCGGCCTTCACTGTGAAGTAGGATACATCCAGCTTGTACTTCCCTATAAAGCAAGGTACTGCCTACTAAATTTTCCTGTGAAATAAGGTACAGTTACCTCTGATTTCCCTAAGAAATGGGGTATGGTCATCACAGCTTTTCTTTCTTTATGGTGAATTGTAATGTGTGTAAAATATTAGAGATGTAAGACATGATAATTGAGTCCCAACACTTAAAAACACTACAATATTGACAGAAAACAACACTGTTAGACCTTTAAAAGGGGATTGCAGGGGGATAGGCTTTGCTCCCTGCACCCACCCGTCTCTTTGCTATTTATATGTACCAGCTCTGAGACTGCTTACATCAGAGTAAGGGGAATACTCCGAGATATCACAATTCCAGAGCTGTTATAGGTTTTCCTTTTTAGGATAACAATAAAAGTCCTCAGCCTTAAAAACAGCAGCCATGTAAGCAAACATCATCAATATCCTCAAGGTATAGAGAAGACAAGTCAGTGAGCATTGTGCGTTAAATGTAAACATGAATGCACTTATTTGTTTCAGTCCTATGTCACAGCAGTTGTTTTTCTGTAAACAAACCTCTAGACAAACTGACTGGGGGGAGTAATCCCTCCTTGTAATTATCACCTTCAAGGTCAGGGCATTTAAAAAGTGCTGATAACAGAATGGGCAAAATAACATCACTTATTACAACCCAAAAGTAACCCTATAAGTGACAAAAAAGAATGTGAATAGAGATTTCCTTCTATTAATTTCTACTCAAATGATGAGGAAGGTAGCGGTGATGTTCCAAGTTACCATAATTCACTTTCCTCCTAAAACAAAATGAGTTTAAGTGATAATTATTCCACAAAACCCTGAAACAAACTGCTATATGTCTTTATTAGTCAGAAATCACAAATAAATAATTCAAAGAATACATTAGTGAATTACTGCAGGGCACCATTTCCATCACTGGAAACTGACATCACAGAATCTTCGACAATCGTCAGAAAATTAGCATGTCATTTGAAATCAGCTCCAAAGATGGAAACGTATCATTGTTTACACCAGTGGCATTGAGTGACAAAGCCCATACTATGCCCCAGATGACCTGAATTTAAATAGTACAGGCAGGGAGGATGGCCATGCCAGCTTGAGGAGAAAAGGGAAGTGCATGGACTTGATGCAGATGGGCATGGTCTGATTTCTTGGTATAGATTAGGAAAACAACAGCATGGTGCTACCTCAGCATAACTGGGGCAGTCTGCTAATGGCAGCCCCTTGCAGAAGTGCAGGGTGGTCAGCATTGATGCCCATTGCACGTCCCATCCTCTGGGTGTTACCAGGTCTATGCAGATTGGGGAAGGAATTAGGAAAAAACACTCCCTAAATATCTTTATTGCCTTTTTGCTAGTTTTCATGTATTGTGCCACATCTTCTATCCACGCCTCCTTTCCACCTCTTGCAGCCCCTATCTTTCACTCTAATTGATAACCTGACATATCCACATAGTCACACTGTCCTTTTCTTTTCACTCTTGTACCTCTTCCTCACACCCTTCTCCAAAGCCCTGAGTACTCCAACATTGACCCATTCCCAGAGCATGTTTAGTCTTGATTTGTTCCTAGTATCCTAACTTATCCTTAACCACTTCCCACAAGACAACATAGTCCATTCTTCTAAAATCCAGCAACAAATTTATTTGTCTTTTTATTCTTAACCTTCCCTCTTTTTCTTAACTGCACAGTGGCATGATTATCATTGGCTAACAGGGCCTTAATCTGTCATCTAGGGTACCCACTGCATTGGTTAGTATCACACCCAGATAATCATTTCTGGAACAGTTCTGCATAGCAACACTAGGAATTCTTGCTATGCTTTTGTAGCGGCGAAACTCCTGCACCTTTTTGCATGGTGAGTTTTAGCTCCCCAAATTCCCACACTTTCTAACTTTGAGTCATAGAATCTTAGAAAAAAAAAACAAGAACAGACATTTTGGCAAACAAACCAGTTCTTCTTGTTTCTTTGTTGCCATGCAAGTTGAACTACAAATTTACATTTGTTGATTTTCCAATTTATCTGAATTTTCTACAAATGGCATTTGTTGAATGCAGATCCAGTGTCCCCCCCAAAAATCAACTAATCAAATGTATGCAACTTCTAACGAGGCATTATTTCTATATTTTTTCTACTACCCATATTCTGTTACTAGTAAGGAGACAGCTAAAACTAGTTATCTGTCATTTGTGTATTACATAGCTAGTCCTCCAGAGGTTGTCATATGCTTACCTAGTTCTAACTCATAACTAGCTATTTCTGTTGCATCACCCCAGTAGCTCCCTTACAAATGCTACATTTTTTGTTGCCGCCATCAGCAGATGGAAATAACTCCAACAGGATCTATGCCCTCAGTAGATATAACAGGATTTCATGCTTCTCACTTGCATTTCTGACTTATGTCCCAGGACAATCCCATCATGTCCCTCAAGAAATGCAATGACTTTAAGTGATTTACTATTTGAGCTTGTGCGAGTCATTTAACTTCTTGAAGTCTCACGTTGTGTATATAAATGGAACATTTGTGTCTTAGTGTGTCATACCCATTTATAAAATTCAGAGTAAACTGATATATATATATATATATATATATATATATATATATATATATATATATATATATATATATATATATACACACACACACACATACATACAGGAGAATAAAGTTTATATATATATATATATATATATATATATATATATATATACACACACACACACACATACATACAGGAGAATAAAGTAACAGATATAGAAAAATGTGAAAGAGGTAGCACTTTCCAGTCTGCCAGAAAGAGGACTCATAGTGGTATCAGAAATCTTACTCAAGAATATTTTTCTTTTACTTTAACATTGTGGTTTCAGAAATCTTACTTAAGTACATTTTCTTTTACTTTAGCATTAATCCATGAATCATTTTTTGTTATCTACTGGTGCTAAAGTTTTAGCTACAAACTAGTGACATGGTTGTCTGGTTTATTTTTAATTACTTGCAGTGCCATCTTAGCAGTGGCCCATGTCATTGTCTTTTAGCGCGTATGGCCCACAGTTTGAACTCAATGCCTGTTTACTGCCTGTGTGGAGTTTGCATGTTCTCTTCATGCCCACATTGGTTTCCTTAAAATACTGTGCTTTATACCCACCAGTCATGCTTGTTGACTTAATACTCTAAAGTGGCCATCCATCATCCATATACAATTTTCTTGTATGTAGTTTCCAGTTTGCAGTGTCACAAAAATTTGTTATTTAACCTGCTTTTATTGGTGATTGTTAGTTCTGGTATTGTCAAAAACAAAAACACTTAATGTTAAATTGTAGTTTTACATATATAAAACAGTTATTATAATAAGTTTGGAAGAGATAGTTTCAAAATGATGCGTTAAAATTACTAGACATACAATTTATAAAAAATACCATTTCAAACAGTTTGCAATGACTGCTGCTCTGAAGAGTAAATATCCTAATGACCTTCTTTATTATTTTATTTATACACTGCGGTGGTGGTGCTGCGGCCTGCGGTAGCGTTGTCGCCTCACAGTTAAATGTTGCCCTTCGGTTCTCAGTTAGAGCGTCTTCTGTGTGGCGACATGCGTGAACGGGCGTTCCTTTGTTGAAGGTTGTGCGTTAGGCCCGGCAAGCCAGCACATGAAACTCTACTGCCAATCATTAGCAGACCGGAGTTCCGCTGTGGCGACCCCTAACCGGGAAAAGCCGAAAGACACAGGTACATGAAAGAAAATAAGTGACTTAATACTGAAGTTGTAATTAACTTAGGTTTAATATATCCTAAAAATACTATAGTAACAAATGATATTTAACTTTAAAAGCAAGATATACGGATATTTATTTAATCATATTGTTAAATCAGAACATTCATGACTTCTGGATAATAAACATTGATATACAAAGTTTATCTAAACATAAAAATATATACTATTCTTGAAATTCATTAATGAAAATGAAAGGTGATGGTTAGTTTTGTTGATAGACAGTAAAATATCTGCCCACATACAGTCTGTCATATTTTTTTGTGGTTTGACTTTTTGACTTCAAGTGTTATAAGAATTATTATTTTAGTAAAGGAGTGAAAGCATGTTTGATTAATTTGTTTCACTCTACAAATATTATCAGACAAGTGGAAAGTTTTACATATTCATAATGCTGTGTGTTTTACAAGGTATACGTTGTTTAACACTACCAAATCCACAATGTAATTAATAAAAATAAGTCTACAAGGCTTAATAACAGAAAGGTACCAATAGTTTCCCCTTGTTTCGAAAGGCAGCAGATACCTAATAAACAGATGTCAGTCTTATATATAATTTTTGGTGGTATTGCAATATTTTGCTGGAAGTCAGCTACAGAGCATATTTAAAATAGTAAAATAGTAAATGTATTATTCATGTACATAAGTGACAACATTATCTGCAAAAGAAACCAAAGAAAAGTTTGGCTCTACTGCCAAAAAAAAAAACAAAAAACAAACACTTTGGTTGTGCATCACAAAGAATACTTACGTATGAACAAGAAGATATGTGGAAGCACACTATGGCAAAAGTGATATGCTTGAGTAAATCATCCCTGGAAGATGTATGGTGAAGTACAAGCAAACATGTGTATTGTATTCAATTATTGGTATGATGAGGTCTGAGAACAATTGGACTATAATATCCTTTGATGTTGATAGCCTACCCATACTCAGGTCAGGAGTTATGCTACATACAAGGGATTTGTCACAGCTGTGGTCACATGCTGGAGGAAGTTCTGCTTACTATTTACCCAAGTACCCTGGTCACATACCACTTAGTCTACTCATAGGGGTGTGCTGTCTATATTGTAATTAGCTTGTGTATTTGCTTTCAAAAAGGAAATAATCATGCTTTTTGTTTATCTAGTGTGTCTTCATGACTCTGGTGGCAGTCATTTGTGTGTGCTAATAATTTCTGCAGTATATCACAAATTTTCTTGGATTCAATGATTGTCCACAATTTGCAGTCATCCACAAAGCTGGTTAGTTAGACAAAGAATGTTTATGCTAGTCTTGACTTATGAGACTTAAATACTGAACAGGGAAGGGCCTAGTACTGAACCCTGAAGTATGGACCTGGTTACTGGACTCAAGCTAGAGGTGACTTCACACACTTCAACATTATGTGTCCTGTTTGTGATCCATTTGTCTACCCACTTAGTGACGCAAGTGTTTATTCCCACTTGAGACAGTTTCTCTGTAATAACTGAGTATGGATTAGTGTCAAATGCCTTGGCCAAGTCCAGTTATGCAGGATCACAGTCTTTTCTTCATACATGCCCTTGCTGACCTTTTTGAAGATGTTGGGAGGGGTTGGGAGGGTGGCCTAATGGTTAAGGTGTTTGCCTTACAAACACAAGGTGCAGGGTTTGAGTCTCACAAGGGATAATTGGCTAAGCTTAAAATGGCTCGCAAGGGCAGTTAGCTTAGTACTAACCTATGAACCTATGAACCTATGTCAGCCATATTTAACAGACATGATGTAGCCTTAATAAAGCAAAAATGGGTTTGGTGCACAGTCAGGAGATTACCTGTGTCCTTTCTGATAAGGTCCATAATGAGTCGTTGGTCTGCCTCACAGATGAGGAGAGTCAGGATTAGGAGTCTATAAGTCCCTCCATTAGGTGATGGTACCCCCTTGTTTAGAGGGATGCCTGTTGCTGTACACTCTTCTACAAGAACATAAGCTGTCTGGAGGCTGTGTTTAAGTAGGGATCCAACTGTGTCTGTTAGGTCAGGTTTTAAGTCATAGTATAGGCAACCTGGGATGTTGTCAGGGCCCATTGATACTGTGTTTTTAGCCTTAGAGAGAGTGCACAGATGAGCAACTCTCATGAGAAAATAAGCTGAATAATTATTGCATGTATATTTCGGTTGATGACCAGAGGGGACAGGGGGTGAAGTGTGAGACAAACTGTCAGCTAGCAGATTATCTATTTTCTCCAGTGGAGTATGGCTGCTGGCATCCACAAACAACCTTCCACTTATTTCACACTGATTTAAATAAATGATTTTTGACAACACCTTGAAATACAGTCTTGGTTATGTATCATATGCTGCACACTGGTAGTGTTCGCACAGTCATACAACTCCACCAGTGTCACAGAATTATATCAATTGCGCAACCTATGTCTATATGTTTTTAATTGGAAAGCTGTGTTTGAACAGCCTGATACCATAAAAGGGCACATTACAAATGAGGTGGTTGTGGCTCATGCTGAACAGTTACTGACACAAATGCTGATAGTCACACAACAGTGCTGGTGAACACTTCAATAATCCTTGGGAATAGCAACAGAATTGTGCGTATAGTGAATTCCATAAGGTTGCAATTGAATCAAAGCATGTAATATTTTTTGTGTATATCACAGTATTACATGTGGATGAAACAAGACTTTTGTGCCCATGTAGTCAGCATGAATTTATATATTGATCACAGAGCATTTAATGATGGTAGGTATACACATGTGCCATACTGCAACTATCACTGTGATGGTTGAATGAGAACTGTGCAGAATGTTGATCTGCTCCACTACAAAAACATATGCCTTACTAAGCAAACAATATACATAGTATCATCCCACGTCAACATTTCTCAGGAGGCATATTACTATTGCTGTTATGGAAGGAACATATAATCAAATGTCAGCAGCAGCCATCAATACATTACCTCACATCATAGATTGTAATACCCTCTTTTAGGCCTACCATGCATCCACACCTCAGCATAGCACATGTCGATGACAGCAACATTGACACATTAAATGTTAATAGGGTCATAGGACATTACTAAGCTAATGGACAACATCACATTAAATCTTAGCGATTATTATATCATTTAAACCCAACTCCCTCTATAAATATGATGGAAGATATTAAGGCTATGTGCATATGTGTTTGATTGTATTACATACTGCCTCTGTCCATATGTGACATGTGCACCACCCCATGACAGAATTAACAATCTCACATCCAGTGATCTGCAGATGGCTTGCAGTGGGTAATGCAAGGCCTTTCCTTCATGATGTGTGTATGCATCTTTGACATGAGGACATCCTCCACTCTTCTGCAGGGAGGATGTTATGTGGCCAGAGGGAAAAAGGGAATGTTGGAAGCATGAGATTATGTTAAAGGTTCTCCTAAGTGGTAGTGAAATGAAAACCATATCAAAAGATCATACAGTGACCAACCACGTGCACGAGCACACACACACACACACACACACACACACACACACACACACACACACACACACACACACACACACACACACCAGTAAAATGGGTCTAATTTGGACATTACACCTGTGTAGGCAAAGAAGCTGAATTCCATACAATGTAACACTAGCACCACCACATATATCTGAGTTTAACACTGTCACACTGCACTTTATGGAGCATGATAACATCAATGTATACTGAGAAGAACATGTTGGTAGGAGTGTCTGACATGGATGTGGAGTCACATCTTGGTATAAAATTGTTTCTAAAATACTATTTGAATATATACACACTGAAGTTGCCTGCTGTCAGATTATAACCCCTAGTTATCTAGTTACAGAAGCTAGAGAACACAATATTTAACATTACTGCTAAAACACAAGTTTGACTTGAATACTGTCAGAGTGCATTTTATACAGGATAACATCATCAGTGTAAGTTAAAAGAAGATGTTCAGAGGAGTGTGTGACATAGCTGTGGACGCACATGTTGTTCTAAAATGTCACCATACTGACTGTTGAATACACGCATGCACACACACACACACACACACACACACACACACACACACACACACACACACACACACACACACACACACACGCACACACACACACATTAACTGCAGTTACACTAGAACCCCTACCTAACTTTCTACAGAGCACAATACTTAACACAAGCACCACAGCACAAGTCTGGCTTTCCTAGTGCCAGACAACACTTTATAGTTGATGACATCAGCAGTGTCTGGCAAGAAGAAGATGGTAGAGAGGTGTCTCAAATGCTATTCAAAAATGGTCTCTAGAATGTAAACTAACTGAACACAAACACAGCAGTTGACTGCAGTGAGACTAGAAACCGTGCTTAAGTATCTATAGAACACAGTACTTAATACAAGTTCCACAACACAAGTCTGACTTTCATAGTGTCAGACAACACTTTATAGCTGATGACATCAGCAGTGTATGTGAGAAGATGTTGGGAAGTCTGTATGAAATGGCTGTGTAGGCATATACAACTGTCAAATTATTTGTTCTCCATGGAATTTGATTGCTGACAGTAGGATACAGACTCATACTCTTCTGACTATGCACATACCAGCTGACTGCAGTGAAATTACCTAACTAGTTACACAAGCTAGAAAACTCAGTACTTAACACAAGCACCATAGCACACGTCTGACTTTTACAATGCTGGACAATTTATAGCAGATTACATCATCATTCTAAACTTGGGAGAAGATGTTGGGAGGCCTGTATGAAATGGCTGTGTAGGCATGTACGACTGCCAAAATATTTGTTCTGCATGGAATTTGATTACTGACAGTAGGATACAGACTCATGCTCTTTTGACTATGCACACACACTTAACACATACATACATTCATACAGACACATGCATAATGTGGCTGTTGTAAATTAACCCACATCTAACTATTTTGTTCCCATCTGTAGAACACAAAAGTTAATAAATGCACCATCCTCAAAGTATGCTTTTGTCTTGTCATACTGGTCTTTATAGATGATGCCATCATCTTTATATGATGTGGGTAGCATATTTTGTTATTACAGTGGTATGCAATGTGTGGAATTTAGATTTTCCGTTGTGGTTCCAAAGTGCAGGTATACTTTAAAAGATAGCTTCTCAAACTAGGTGCAGTAAACGGTCAGGAATTCATGTGCACTATCCCCAAAGTATTCTTTTGTCTTGTCATACTGGTCTTTATAGATAACAGCATCATCATTACATGATATGGGTAACATATCTTGTTATTACAGTGGTATGCAAAGTATGGAATTTAGATTTTCTGTTGTGGTTACAATGTGCAGGTATACTTTAAAAGACAGCTTCTCAAACTAGATCCATTAAACTGTCAGGAATGCATGTTTCAGAAGTGAGACATATACACCTGTTTCTCAATATGTTGTGTACATTACACATTTTCAGTCACACACACACACACACACACACACACACACACACACACACACACACACACACACACACACACACACACACACACATGCACACACGCACACACGCGCGCGTACACACACACACACACACACACACACACACACACACACACACACACACACACACACACACACACACACACACACACACACACACACACATTCTCTGATCAGCATGGATGCAACTGTGTATGTACATGCTTTCATATTTGTGATGAACTGATATCCACATTAAGACATGTATAAGACAATCTCAAAGTCTATTGTCAGTATAAAGCTTTAGATAATGTAACAATGCAGTTGTGCTGGTTAGTTTTTGCAGTGTAGTTGGCATTTGAGAACTACTACTGACATATCCATTTCCAAGTGCATAGGTGCAGGGCACAAATGCGTCTGAGTAAATATGTGTTCAGTCACTAACAAGTGCCTTTCCTTTGGTTGTATTTTACATGGATTATAATGGGACAAAGACTAATTGGTCAGTAAATATAGTAATACATGCCCATCAGCTCTTTCCATAGTGCACCGCCGAGCAACTGGTTTGCTCGATTGATGGCAAAGTGTTTGTGCATGCAAGATTCACATTTAATGAATACAACTTGAACTTGGGAAGTAGTTATGCATGACATTTATGGCAGAAATAGCAGACAGATGATATGGTGTTTATACTATAATCTATAATGGAAACGTGTCATAACTTTTATGACATTAAATACTATTGCTATTATCTTCCCTGTTTGCGTGGAGTTAAGTGTCGAACAAACATGGGTCTCTGCTTAATTGGGAAAAAAGTGATTTTTCTATTGGTTCACCTTCATCTGCTTAACACGCTAAATGGTGAGGTACAGCAGACAACCCTTTGGACAGTACTGAGTGTAAGAAAAATATCTGCTGCCTAGATTTACCTGTAGCAGCAGGTGTAAGAGCAGGGAGTTCATATTTTGAGGACAAATGACACAAGGTTCGAATCTAGCTCAATCTAATTTTTTTATACATGTTGTTAGGATACATAAATACATACTTACAAATGTTTCAAGCACGGACATTAAAGCCCTTCTTGCTTGCCAATATGCCAAAACACATGTTCCCATAATAAATGTCCAGGCTGTTCTTAAAAATATCTAAACTAGTACTTGCTTTAATGTAATTTGGTAGTCTGTTTCAAGCATCAGCTACTCTGTCAGAGAACAAATTAGTACACTTCTCATTCCTATAGAATCTTCTACATAGGTTATCTGACAATTCTTTAGTACTTTTTGATAATCCCAAACATTCCCAGAGCTAGTTGTCCCTAAATGCCCTATATACCTGAATAAAATCTCCTCTTAAATATCTGTAAGAGACACTGTACAAGTTCAGATATTTCAGTCTTTCATAATAACTTAGATTTTCACATCCATGGATGCCCTTAATATATTTCCACTGTACTCTTTCCAGTTTATTCATGCTTGTTTTCCTATAGGGTTTCCATATTGTTATTCTATACTCAAGTTTGGGTCTAATGTAACTAACAAACAATTACTTCAATATGTTTGATTTCCTAGACTTTATAAATCTTTTTATACAACCTAAATTCTATAACTATCATTAGCCAATTGGTTGATATGATTAGAAAAACTCATAGTTGAATCTACCCATATACCCAGGTCCTTAAATGAAACTACAGTTTCAATCACTGTGTGCTGTATTAAATATTCATCTTTCAGTTTATGTCTCCCAAATCTCATATGCTTAGTTTTTGATGTATTTATCAACGTATTATTCTCCTGTGCCCAAATGGTCAATTTAGTCAAATTATTTTACAGACATGCCTTATCTGTAACACTTGTAATCAGTTTACCCAATTTCAGGTTGTCAGCATATAGACTGTAGAACACCTCAGATGAAAAAGTAAGGTCTGAAAGATAGAATCTAAACAAGCAAGGGCCTAGTACAGAGCCTTGTGGGACACCTTGACTGTAACCAAGGATTTCACCTGTCCAGTTAGTGTGTGATACTTGCCATGTCCTATTTGTAAGCCATGCAGCTATCCATCTTATCAACAGTACATCAATACCTAATTGTACTAATTTATTGATCAGTGTTTTGTGCATGATCCTGTCAAATGCTGAAGTTAAATCTATATAAATCACATCACAGCGCAATTTTTCATTCATAGCTTTTATTATATTGTTATAAAACATCATGTTACAGGTGGTGATAGATCTATTTTCAACATATGCATGCTGATATATGGTTTCAAGTCCCAACCTATCCAGTTCTGACAATAACTTATCCAGTATTACCTTCTCCATTATTTTTCCACAACATGAAAGTAGACTTAAGGGCCTATATGATTCTGGGTTTGTCCTACTCCCCTTTCCCTTAAAGACAGGTTTAATAAGTGCATGTCTCCAATCTTGAGGAATCTCCCCATATTTATATGACCTAGTGAATAATAGATGTAATGGCAATGTAAGTTCTTGCTTAAGTGTTCTCAGGTCATTGTTACTTATTCCGTCTCCTCCCTGCACTTTGTTTGGATCCAGTTTGCACAGTTTTTTTTCAAAATAATCTAATTTGATTCCAGTATCTGGGGTTACCTGGATCTCACTAGGACAACTGACCACCCCTTTTGTGGAGCCAAACTGTTTTGCATAAGATTTTGTAAATATATCTATAATCTGTTGTGTCTGAGACTAAATTTTAGAATCTGCACACAGTTTATCAATTTGTATATTTTTACTCCTTCCACATCTTATGTATCTATAAAAAGGTTTCCTATTATGCTAAATATCTTTATATAAATTTTCTTCACATTTTTCTTGATCATGTCTAACACTATGCTTAATCTGTTTGTCCAGCTTGTTTATTTCAGTTTTCAAAGTTGTAGTTCGACCTCTCTTCCATTTCTTATATTTTTTGTCTCTCACCTTAATCAGGTATCTTGTTCTTATGGAAATATACCCCCCTGATGTTGTGTGCATAAATCCTGATGTTAAACATTTTTTTGACTTTTTGCACTCAACCAATTTCTCTTTCAAAACTTTCTACATTCCATCTGCAGTTTTTCCACTGAGTACCTCACTCCATTTAGTTTTATATAGTAACTATTTTGCTTCCCTATAATCTGTAATTAACCTTCTGTGCGTTGGCTTAGATTTCAGTTTGGCAGAATTATTTAGCAACAAATTAACCTTTATGACCCCATGATCACTGCACATCAATGGTGGTAAAGCTTGACTTGAAGTTACAGTAATTTCTTTGGGAACACAAACAATATCTAGTATATTCCGTCCCCTGGTAGATTTTTTTACAATCTGAAGCATTTGTTGTTCCTGAATATACTCTGTGAATAATTTCTTTACTGACGTTGTTGAATCAATATTATTCCAATCTGTTTCTGGTAAATTTAAGTCCCCAGCTAATATTATTCTTCCCTCCTGTGTTTCATGTAAGAAATGTATGAATTCCTCTAGGTCATCTGCACTTGACTCTGGTGGTCTGTACACTCCAACAATTGTTATATGTTTCAAGGTTGTCTTTATTGTCACAGTTACACAGTCTATAGTATTGGTGTTATCATTGAACATGTAATAATTACAAGTCTCATAGCTATCTTTAATCCCTATCATAACACTTCTACCTGATTTTTTGTTAGAATGTCTGTTACAGTAAAAACATTTATACACAGACAGAACTGGTTTCCAGTCATTTTTCTTTAACCATGTTTCACAAACTATAACAACATCAATCTTGTGGGAACGTAGCAAATTTTCGAATAAAAAAGCTTTATTATTAATGCTCCTAGTATTAACAACTATCAGAGATGCATCAAATGTTGCTATCTGTGAACTGTTACATTTCTGACCTGGCAAAAATCCTGGCTAGTGTTTGTCAAATATTGCACAATATCTGCTGCAAAAATTCTCTTCCGTGATTTAGACAAATGCACACCATCCTGTCTGAACACGTGTGCCCAAAAGAAGGCTTGGATGCTCTACACATTTCTATTTTTTAAAACAGGCATTTTTCCATGTAGGTGTTTATCCAAAAAATCTTTTTATTCACAGTGACCTGACTACCCTTTCTATAGGTGATTTGTGAAAAATATGTCCTAACACCAGTACAAGCTATACTATCTAGGAGGGCTGTCAGTTCCCGACTAACAGTCAGAGAATCTTTGTTGGTGACATCATTTGTACCAACATGAATAAAAACAGATCCATACTTTCTTACATTAAGGTGTTCCAAGGCTTGTTTTGCATCTTCTATTTTTGCTCCTGGTAAGCATAACACTACTCGATGTTCATTATCATCTTTGAAAATATAAGTATCAGTTCCTCTAATAAATGAATCTCCAATTACAAGAATATCTTTGCTGGCCATCTCTGAAGAATCTTCAGCTTCTGATACAGTCATTTCAGCTCTATCAATTGCTACGAAGGATAGAGCTTCATCACTATTAGTCTTATTAATTCCACTGTTTTCATTGCGTATTAAATTCTCATCCAGCTGGCATTGTAAATCCACAGCTTGAGCCATGTAGTCAACATCTGTCTTTCTCTTCTTTTTTCTTACATTAATGTTCTGCAATCCTTCCACGTTCAGTTTTTATTTCTTCCTTTTCACCTGCCCCTTGCCTCTTTTTTCTACCTTTTCCATTGGAAAGGTGATGCCTTTTTCTGTAGACTGAGGGTTTTCTGATAGACAGATATCTTCATTCCCTTCCCTGTCACCAGTGTGTTACATAACAAAGCACAATCCTTTTTACTATGTATTCTCTTTCCTTTACAGTCATTAGTCAGTTTCTTTTTCTTCCTTGTTATTTGTTGAGAACTTCTTCCTTTCTTTCTTTTTTTGCTTCCTTCTAAACAAGCTGGATCCTCAAATTGCTGAGTACTTGCATCCACAATTCTATAGTTCTCAGGGGCCTCATCATGTTTCATAGGAGTTGAATGATCTTTGCAGAAAATAGATGCATCATTTCCTAAATCTGTTCTATTTGTTGGATAGCACTACATAATTAAATGTGATACTTTTTGCAAATGTGAGAGTAAATGAGTACAGTGAAGCACTATATAAAAATGAACATCAGTCAACACCATTCTTCTTGGCCGAGGTCTATTAGCAGCAGCAGCAGCATAGACTTGGGCCTGTTGCACGTACACATGCAGAAAAACATCATCCCCTAAAATTCTTTCCATATAGAGTAGTTTCTGATGTTGCATTCCAATAGGTTTTGGAATTTGAGGTAAAACCTGCACTGAGTGTACACCATTGCTTTATACCTTGTTGAACAGCTTCTCCATCTTGGATTGGTTGATTAGCTTGCAATTCAACTGCTTATACTGTTCTTAGCATGCTGTGATGTTTACTGTGTTTGCATGGCCCTACATGTGTGTAGAGCTGCTTACTGAAAACAAACCGGCACACTACCATGTGTGCATTGCACAGTGACACGCACCTGGTTTTAGCAAGCAGTGCAGGCTTCATTGAACCTGCACCCATATTTATTTTGTCATAATGACTAACTAATTTAGTACAAAAACAGCCATTGCTGAACAGATAAGTACATTTGTGGTTAGTAATGCAGTTGTAGACTAAAAAAATGGTCTACTAAAATGACTACAAACCAAAAAAATCTTTTTTGTCAGAGAACAACTTTACTTTGCATTTTTCTCCCTTGGCCCTAGCAAGGTAATGTGTTTTTCAGACTGTCGTTGTGTTCAGTACTCAATACAACTTTTTTGAGTCTTTTTTAGAAGCTACTTTCAGTTAGCTTCTTTGGCTAGTGATGCCCCTCTCCTTTGCATGTCTTAGATGCTCTTCAAACTATCTATGTGCTGGGGATTCCCCTAAAATATGATAGCATGAATCACAATTCCTGAGAAATTCTAAATTAAACATTCTGAAAAGTAATTATTCTAAAGATATGAGCTATGATTCTTGGCCAAAATTAGAATGAATATACCTCAGTCCAAAATCTTAGTCCTTGCTATGTTGCTTATCCTTCCTACAGAAGCTGAAACATATTGTTCTAGTTTAGGCCCATGGGGTGTATTAAATATAAATTCAGTGTACAGAAGTACATATGCAATTCATCACTGACAAAGGACCAACAAAATCTACAGTAATAGTAGTTTTATCTTTACTTTAGATATTTGAAAAAAATCACTTCCTTAAATGAAAAAAAAATTCTTCTCATGCATAAAACCCATGGCAGTCATGTCCGTTGTTTTATAAATTATCATTTTAATTTTCACCCTCTCAGTGTGCATTCTTCCACTCTGTGTGCTGTCTAAAATTAATTTGATGAGATGAAGACTTCTGGATCTCCTGATGCTACACTGGCCAATTATCCATGCACTATCACATCATCAAGTGACCTCAGAGCACTGTGTGCTATCACCAGCCACTTGATGATATGCAGACATCTGAATCTCCTAAGGATAGAATGATCAAAATATCATGCATTGCCATATCACCCATATCTCCTAATTTGCAATGCTTTGTTAGACATACATTCACAAATACATATGTATGTATAAATAGGTTTATATGACTTCATCAAGATTTTGGAAACTTGAAATTCATATGGTTGAGACTATATGATTGTGTTTCGGAAAACTTGAAATAAAAAAAAAAAACAAATATACATTTTTGTAGGGGGGCAAGCCTCCCTGCATCCCCCACTACAGTGGGGAAAAGTGTAAATTTGCCTTTGAAGCAGTTCTATGTAGATTGCAGTACAGTGTGTGTATCTATATATATATATATATATATATATATATATGTTTATGTTTACACACACAAATATATATCTATATATATCTTTATATCTATATATATATATATATATATATATATATATATATATATATAATCATCATCATCATCATCATCAGCCCCCCTTTTCCCCATTTCTCTACATGGGGTCGGGGTATCGTGTTAACTGTCACCAACTATCTGGATTTGGTGCCACACTCCTGCCTTCTTCAACACACATGCCTGACTGTCACAGATCTTCTTTCACACAATCCATCCACCTCATTGCTGGATGTCCTCGCTTCCTCTTACCTTCTTCCTGTCTGTCCCAAATCTTCCTCACCAGATTGTCTTCTGCTTTTCTACACATGTGCCTAAACCACTGTAATCTGTTCTCTTTGATCTTTTCTGCAATTGGAGCTACTTTGGCTTCTGCTCTTATGTCCTCATTTCTTCATCTGTCCCACAGTGTGCATCCTATCACCTTTCTCAGGCACTTTATTTCCATCACCTCTAGCTTCTTCAACTGTTCTGCCTTTACTGCCCAGGTTTCTGTACCATACAGTAGTACTGGTCGCACCACTGTCTTCTGCACCTTACTTTTCAGTTTCTTTGGCATTCTTCTGTTATAGACTACACCTGATAGTCTATGCTAGTTGGCTGCAGCCCCTCTGTTTGTAGCTTTGACTTCTTCATTCAGACTACCCTTCTCCTCAACTACTCCTCCCAGATATTTGAAGCTGTTAACCTGTTCCACTAACTTCTCTTCTATCTCTATCTCCAGCTTCTTCTGATTTCCCCAATTTGCTGCCATTACCACCATCTTATCTGTGTTTAGTTTCATCCCATGCACCTTCAGATTTGCATTCCATTCTCCTATCCTTTGCTGAAATTCTAGCTCAGAGTCTGCCTGTGCTGTCACATTGTCTGCATACAGCAGCTTTGTTGATCCATCCCCTCCAACCTTTGCTAATATAGTCCATCACCAGTATGGACAGCAGTGGGCTCAGAGCTGAACCCTTATATACACCCACACTCATGCTCTAGTTTCTTCTCAAGTATCTGTCTCAATGCAAACATCGGGTCAATTGTGCTGCATCCTGATCTGAATCCAAACTCCTCATCTCCCATCTTACATTCTACTACTCTGTGTATCTGTTTATCTATCACTCTCTCCAGAACTTTCATGCAGTGTGATAGGAATTTGATGCCTCTGTACTGCCCCACAGTTGTGGATGTCCCCTTTGTTCTTGTACACTGGCACGAGTATGCTTATTCTCCAGTCATCTGGGATATGCCTTTCTCTCCCAACTGCTATTAGTACCCCCAGGAGCCATTTCTCCCCTATCTCACCCAGCATCTTTATCATATCTGCAGTGACCTCATCTGAGCCTGCTACTTTCCCTGACTTCATCTTCCTTAGTGCTGTTCTTACTTCTTCTAGGATGGGCTCCTCTTCCCCCATTGTAGGCTATTTCTGGGGCAGTACAGCTTCTGTGGGGCTTTCTTCATTCAGAAGCTGCTGGAAATACTCCTTCCATCTGCCTTTGATGTCCTCTGGGCTGGTGAGCAGGTTGTTGCTGGCATCCCTTATGAAGGGTGTCTGACTATCTTCTTTATCTTTCTGTCTTTGCCTTGCAACCTGATATAGTTTCTTTGGGCACCTTATTGAGTCATTTTCCAGAAGTTGGCAGAGTGGCTCCAATGCCCTATTCTTTGCTATTGCAACTTCTTTCTTAGCTTCTTTGCTAGTCAACCAGTAGCCTGGTCAGTCTTTTCTGTCTCCCTCTTCCTCCTGCACTCCTTTTTTCTTTTGATGATTTCCTGGACTTCTTCATTCCACAACCAGCTTTCCTTATGTACCTTATTTCCAAACCTGGCTCAGCCACATATCTTTTCTTAGTCCTAGCACATGCTGTTTTTAGGCACTACCGTTCTTGTTCAACTCCACCTATTTCCTCCTCTTCTTGGGGTGCTAGAGCCCTGAGTAATTCCTTGAACTGTTGTACTTTCTCTCCAGGTAACTTCCAGGTCTTCAGCCTGGTCTCTGTTGACCTTAGAGCCTTCCCTGACCATTGCTTGCAGCTGATTGTGGCAACTAATGGTTTATGCTGTTTTCCGACTGTTTCACTGGAGATGACTTTGCAATCATGGATTCTGCCTCAGTGCCTTTTCCTTACTAGGAGGAAGTCTACCTGAGTTGCATGTTAACTACTCTTGTATGTGATCTTGTGACTGTCTCTCTTTCCCAACCATGTGTTGGCTACTATCAAGCCATTTGCCAGACAGAAGTCTAGAATGGCTTCTCCTTCTTTATTCCTATTGCCCCGCCCATATGGACCCAGGCAGTCCTCATATCCTGCTGCCTGGCTGCTTTTTTTACATCTAATTCTTTTCCACATTTGGAGTTTTTGGTTGTTGCATCAATTTGGAGTGTGGAGGTACTGGTGTGGTTTCTCATATCCTGTTCTGTTTGGCCCGATATGTGCAATCAAGTCACCCATTATCAACACCAATTCATGTTGTCCTGCTTTATCTAATAGGTACTGCAATTGCTGTCTGAATGCATCCTCGCTAACACACACACACACACACACACACACACACACGCACACACACACACACACACACACACACACACACACACACACACACACACACACACACACTTCTGCCATGTTATATTCCTTACACCAAAGCTGCGGCTTTACTTTTTCCATTTCTAGCTTCTTCTCAATAAGTGGCTTAATTATATTAATGCACTTCAATTAAAGAAGGGGAAAGGGGTACAAAGGACACAAACATGGTGGCCTAATGGTTAAGGTGTTTGCCTTACAAACACAAGGATGCAGGATTTGAGTCTCACAAGGGATATTTGGCTAGGCTTAAAATGTCTCGCAAGGGCAGTTAGCCTATTATTAACCTATGTCAGTGGGATTTCCAACATATTAGTATGACTTGGCCCTGCATTATCAAAATATCTTCAAAGGGGCCTAATCTTATGATGAGTGTTCATACTAAATGTTCATCTCAAATGATATGTAGAAGACATTTTCAAGACAGGAGGTGAAAATAGCAGTAAGCTAGGCTAAGAGATATTTCATGATTTTTTTTTTTTTTGTGCAAACAGAACACAGATGATTTAATGTGTTGAAATCTGTGTGTTTAGAATAATCACATTTCACATTTCAGTAGCTTTAACTAATTTTAAAACAGGCATTTCTCCACTGTCATTTTTCATTTCTGACAAATTGTCCTATACTTAAATAAATGCTTTTCTAGTTACCTCATAGGAACACTTTTTGGTCAACACTTTTGAACAGTTTCACATTTATTTTTAGGAAGTCTTGAAATGGGAGTTTTGTGGATAATCAAATATTATTATCAGTATCAAATTATGCCATGTATTTTCAAGCTACAGCTGCCCAGCACAGTAAACTGAAAATAAAAAGGTGATAAACAAATGATTCTTTGCACTCTAAAACTGCCATCAGAAGAAAAATGTCACTTTCTCCTAGGTGTGACAGTCTAGGGGTTGATTGTATTTAGTAGAAGTGATGGGAAGCTCTGCCTAAAAAGAAACATTGGGGTAGTTTACCAAATATTAATATTATTTTTTTACTAGCATTACTTTTGTTTTGTAAATTCAGATAGGTTTACCAGACCCAGGTGTGGTTCAAGTAATTGCTCCTAACCCCTTTTGAACAGTAAGTTAACAAGCACCATTGGTTAAAGTAAACAGTTCTTTAGCTACAAAAAGACTGATAAATGTTATGTGCTGCCACATCCATACTTTGGTAACTGTTGCAAGGGTCCAATCACATACTATTAGCTGGTCCTTGAAAAGCACTAAATGAGATGCTCTCAGTGTGAAATAAGAACTTGTTATGTTTCAGTTGTCAGAGAGTCACAGAAGTGAGAACAACGGTCAGAAATGCCCACATTAATGTGCATTGAAAATTTTATCAAACTACAACAGTGAACATTGTAATACCTTGTAATTAAAAAAGACAGCTCTGAGATGTATTTGGTTTGTATGAGTTCAGCACATTAAAAAGTAGTACAGTATTAATTATTCTGTTTTCTAGACATTTATTCATTGGACTAGTATATTATTTTTATTGCTTTCTTTTACTGACATTTGCAAAGTTGGCCACATAATAGTGCTCATGTTTGTGTTCGCTTGCTCACGTGCACATGTGCAGCAGTTTTGTTCAGCATCTCTAGCATAATGAGGCTGTATGTAAATATGGCAAAACTTCTAAAAGATGTGCCAGTGATATGACAAGCACTTAGAAGATGTTAACTGAAATATAACAACATCAGTTAACACAGCAGGTTTGCTGCTATGTGTTAACACATTTAGAAAAAAACAACTATGTAAATGGCAGCTAAAATGTTCCAGCAGTCCCAGTTAATGGACAGAGATACAGACACACTAGTTCAGAAATTAGGTCAACCCGAGTGATTGATTAGTGGGGCAGGATGAAACATCTTCTTGACAGGCCTCCTACCCTGGGGGAAGAGTGCAGGTTAAGAAGTCCTGTAGATGTAGAAAATGCATACAAATAGAAGGAGAAGTGACAGGCATCCACTGTGTGGTATGCGAAAAGTGAGTGTCACTTGGTATCACCTCATACCACACATTTTACAGTAGGGGATTGTGATCAGTCACTGTAAAATAATGGCTCTCAGCCTCCATTTGAGTCTTGCCTCCCAGTCCTGTAAGTAACCACTAGGGTCTCCTCACTGAGGAGTCAGCAGATCTGGCTGGTAAAGGGCAACATCCTGCATTAGTGGGATGCAGGTGTCTGGGTACTTGAAGTCAGGAGTGGTAGGGTTGGTCATAAAGTCCAAAAATGCTGGTGGCTGGGTGGGATAATAGAGGAAGAAAGAGTTGCAATGAGCAAACACAATTATGTGGAAGTGCACTAAAGATTTTTAAAATAAAATGCTTCAGCAGCAGTTTAAAAACTAATAAATATGTTATGAGAAATTCCCAAACATGAAAAAATAGTTTACCATTTCTTTTATTGGGGTCTTTCCCCATGTTTAATCCCCATCTTGTAAACATTGCATTTATCATGCAGTCCTTCCTAATTTTCTGAGTGGATGGGTTGCTGTGTAATATATTTTAGAAATACAGAATATTCAGGACTATTACTTTCATTGTAAGTAGATTTATATAATAGTGGATTAGGAAAAATTGCCTTCTTTCTGTTTTTCACACTGTAGTATTACAAAAGGGGGAATTGCAGACTGAAGAAACAGCATATTTATATAAACAAGAATCTTGACTGACATTATAATTTACAGTTTTAACCATTATGGAATTGGTGAGGGGTGTGGAAAGGCATATCTATTCTCCCTTTCCTCACTAATGTTAAAGGACAGCATTTAAATAAACAATGTCTGTTTTTCCTGATATTTACTTCTTGAGTGGAATGATCCAGGGACTACAGTATATCTTAGGATTTCATTGTATGCTTAGGTTCATCGTAGACATTATAATGTACATTTAAGCAAATGGGAAAAGGGAAAAATGTGGCTTCTGAAGCTGCATCATTAAAATAGATCCAGAAAACAATGCATTTTATCTTTATGCAATTCAATATAAAGTTAGTAGTTTTAAGGAACAGGTGCGCCTTGATTCTGTAATTCTTCAGACTGAGGCTTTGCATAAGACAACTCATTTATTTTCTCAGGTTATGGAGCTTATGTCCTCCTTAACAGCCAATGTCAGCACTGAACACAACACACTTTAAATATGCAAAAAGTCTTCTTTTTTCTAACTAATCTCAATTTATAATGTTACGTATCAGCTTCTAGTCATCTCCCACAACTAAATCATTTATCTGTTTTTTTATTCACTTTGGGTTGGAGGAGGCTACTTATTAAACCATCTTATATGATAAAGTCACAAAAGAACCAAATACAGATAAAAAATGTATCCTGTCTCACATACACACGCAACACACACACACACACACACACACACACACACACACACACACACACACACACACACACACACACACCTACAAACATCATTATGTGGATGTTCCTACAGGGGTGATAATATCCTGGACAAGGCATACATAAACTTAAAGAAAGCTTATTAGGCAGTGCAATTTCCACAAATGGGAAACTCTAACCATTATACCATCTTGCTATTGCCAGCTTACAAACCTGCACTGGTTAGAGAGAAACCCATGAAGAAACAAATCAGGGTCTGGCCTGAGGGGGCTATAATGGCCCTCCAAGACTGCTTTGAAAGAACCAACTGGGATATGTTCAAGGAGGCAGCCACAGTGAATCAGCATCTGAACATTGATGAATACACTGAGGTAGTGATGGCATACATTTCAAACTGTGTTGATGGGATAACAAATACCAAGAGTCTCACTATTAGAGCTAACCAGAAGCCATGGCTCACCTAAGGTTTATGAGCTTCTGAAGGAAAGAAATGCAGCTTGCAGGGCTAAGGACAAAGCAGCCCTAAGTGTACCAATAGGTAATCTGAGGAGGGGTATAAAGGAGGCTAAGAGGGAGTATGGCAGAAAGGTGCAGAGCCACTATGAAGACATGAAGGATGTAAAGAGACTATGGGTAGGCATGGAGGAGATCACTGGCTAGAAAATCAGGTCAGCACAGTGTGAGGACAGCATTGAATTCCTGGACAATTTGAACATCTTCTTTGGTAGATTTGAGTAAAGAAACAACAGGGTGGCACTAAAACTACCCACTGATGAGAGAAGGATGCAGTATTCAGCCTCAGCACAGAGGAGGTAAGAAGAGAGCTAAGGAGAGTGAAGACCAGGAATGCTGCTAGCCCAGACAATATACTGGGCAAGGTGTTAAAAGGCTGTGCTGATCAGTTGTGCACAGTGCTCAAGGAAGTATTTAACAACTCTCTTGCCATGGCGAAAGTACCCTCATGCTACAAGAAAACTGGCATCATCCCACCACCTAAGAAAACCCCTCCCTCCAGTCCTAATGACTACAGACCAATCATTCTGACATCCACTGTTATGGAATGTTTGAGCGGCTGATCAAAAAGCATCTTTTATCATGCCTACCTCCTGATTTTGACCCTCTGCAGTTTGTGTACAGAGCTAACCAATCCATGGCTGATGCCATATCAGTAGCACTACACATCTCCCATCAGCATTTAGAGGGCAAAGACAACTATGTGAGGATGCTGTTCATAGACTTCAGCTCTGCATTAATATGGTGGTACCAATGCAGCTGATAGAAAAAGTGGCACATTTAGGAATCAGTAAATATCTACATAACTGTATCCTAGACTTCCTGATTGAGAGACCACAGAGGGTGTGTTCTGATAAGAACACATCTAAGTACATCACGATTAACACAGAGGTTCCACAGGCATGTGTTCTCAGCCCACTGTTATTCACCATCCTGACCCACGACTGCTATGCTAAGCACAAGTCCAACCATATCATCATGTTTGCTGATGACACCACAGTCATGGGGCTCATCACAAATGAGAATGAAAGGGGGTACAGAGAGGAGGTGGCATCTCTGATCAGTTGGTGTGAGGGGAACAACCTTGACCTGAATGTAAGCAAGACCAAAGAGATTATCATCGACTTCAGGAAAAGGAGAACAAAACACCCAGCGCTCAGGGTCACCGGTGAAAGTGTGGAGAGGGTTAAGATTATGAAATTCCTGGGTCTTCACATATCAGAGGATCTCTTGTGGTCGGGAAACACCAGGCAACTGGTCAAGAAAGCGCACCAGTGCCTCCACTTTTTGTGAAAGCTGAAAAAAGCTAAGCTTCCTCTTCATATTCTCTCCACCTTCTATAGAAGTGTAGTAGAAAGCATCCTCACCTGCAACTTCACAGTTTGGTTTGGAAGCTGGACAATTAGAGAAAGGAAGGCACAATGAAGTATGGTAAAGGTTGCAGAGAAGGTAACAGGTTTCAGTCTTCCATCGATACAACATCTTTATTCTGCAAGAAGCATCTGAAAGGCCACCAAAATAATACAGGACAACACGCATCCTGTGCATGGACTGTTTAGGAATCTGGCATCAGGCAGGAAATATCGCAGCATCCGCTGCAGGACTACAAGATTCAATAACAGTTTCTACTCTACAGTGATTCGACTTCTGAACTTGGGCACTAGTCCCAGGGGTCTGGACACATAATAAGTCAATTTGTGTTTATTTGTGCAATATTTATTTATTATATCCATAGTCAGTATTATTTAACCCACTCAAGTACAATATTAAACAAATAAGTTAGGCATTGTTCAATCTGTAGTGTGTTTTGTATTACTTTAAATAGGGTAGTTAATTTAACTCAGGAGAGGGTATTCTTTTTGTGCATGAGTGTTGGTAAATGCCTCTGTTCTTTCTTATGTGTATTGGGAGTAGTATTGTATTTGTTAGTTATATTTATTCCTCTACTTGTATGTGTTGTTTCACTTTCCTTTCTAATCTCAAGAAATGAGTTTATGCACAAAATTTTGTTTAGGCTACACATGTAGTTCTAAGTGACAATAAAGTTTACTTTGACTTTGACTTTGAATATGTATTTGCATAGAGATGTTGCTTTTCTGAACTTGATTTTTTCTTATTATCTGAATATAAATTCAAAGGAGTTATGTAATAGTTACTAGAATGGCTCCTTCAAGGATTAGGTTAAACTATGTAATTCCAGTCACAAGTCAGTTCTGTCTACTGCTAACAACATCTAATTTCAACTTTTAGTTTAGGAGTTGGTGGCTGGTATGCTGTGTTGCTTTCCTAATCTTTGGCTACAAACGTTGCTGGCATAGATTACTCATCCTGCTAGCAATTTTGGAGAATCCTGGATCAGTCTGATGGGCTAATCAGATATGATTAATCTACAACATCTGGGCAGTAGATAGGCATTGTCTGCTGAATGTAACTTATCTAGTGTACAAAAAATATCTGAAAACGCTAATCCTTCCTTTTTTGATTTCCCACTGCTTAAACATTTAGTATTTACTTTCATTTTAACAACTTGGTTTTATCCAGTAAGTGTTCAGCTTGCAGGCATTTGTGTAATTCGTTGAGACAGTTTCATTTTCACCTTCAGTATCATGATTTCCTCTTGTTGCTAATGCCATCCAGCCAACATCATTGCACTTCTTAAGTTCCTCTTTGTTTATTTATAGACACCGTGCTACTTTTACCTCCAGACTGTACAGTTAGCTCTTTGCTGTCAGATCAGTGTTTAACAGAGCACATGTTTTTGAAGGTACTATGTCATACCTATGGCTACAGCATTTCTAAGTTGAGAGAGGGGACATTTACAGCCTTAGAGGTATGCTCATCATACACATTTTTTAGTATTACCAGTGACACTTTGCTAGTTTAGAGATTTATTTCTGTATTTTAGGAGTAATATAGTGCTATAGCATATTTTCTCTGTGTAGACACAGGCACTTGTTTGCAGAATGATATTACTATTGTGTATCATTAACACATAGAAAGAGATTAATTTAGTACTGTCTAGGGCATTTCTTTAACTTTACTCGTGTATATTTGGTCCACTGAATAAAGATCCTTACTTGTTACTTTTTATACCACAAGGGGGTTGTTATTAAGTGACTGCATTTGTGACTGAAAAATATACAGCTGCAAAGAGTTTGTTAAAGTCAAAGCAAAAAAAAAAAAAAACTGGATAACTAAAGTAAACAATATATTAAATGCAAAACTGTTGTTTAGCAATGGTCTGTTGTAGTTTTTAGTGCCTGATGCTACGAACTACTGATACGTTCTGAAAGCAGTGAAGGGCTAGGCTTAATATAATGGTTAAGGTCTTTACCTCATACATGGAAAGTGCAGGGTTTGATTCTGATTTCAGGCACTGGCCAGACTAAAAATGGTTTTCAAGGCAGTTAGCCCAATATTCACCTATGGACCTGTGAACATAAAAATATAAGTTATAAGATAAAGAGCAGAATGTGAGGTTCTCCACTCAATGATTGTTTTAAGTGTGTTACAAAGCATAATAACTTAGGAATCCCCTGAATATGAATGTCAGATCTGGTCAAACATGTGGTAAAGACAGGCAATAGGAAGTCTAAGCTTAGTATATGTTTCTAAGGAATATTAAAATAGAGTGTTGATCCTTCTGAAATACTTGAATTAAAACCTGGTTCATGAACCCACATACAGCACTACCAGATATGGTCAACTTTTTCAATTTGGTGTCATTCAACATTTCTTAAATTAAATAAATGGATAGATAGATAGATAGATAGATAGATAGATAGATAGATAGATAGATAGATAGATTGCTAGATAAAATTACAACACAAATAATCAAAACGAGAATAGAGTTTACAGTAAAAGAGAAGAAGACTGCATGTGTTCTGCATAATTTCTTTCAACTTGCTACCCAGTACAAGTCTGTCCTACATAAGCTTCATGGACTGTACTGATGGATTAGTTTGTTCACTGGATTAAACTATGCAAAATAAAACATGCAAGTGTTTAATAAGGTTTCAGAATCACCAAAAACTTAAAGGAACAATCCCATCAAGCCACCTGTGTCTTGTAGAAGGGGGCAAAAGGTCCCGTAACATTGATGCAGGCATTTCAGAGTTCTAGCTCAATAGGACCAAAATGTGAAAACAGCTTATTGAGTAGTCTGTATTCAGGAAAACTTGATTTAAATATTCTATTTGCAAACAAAGAATGATGTTTTACTTTTAAAAATTCTAAAACTGTATTTGAGTTTCTCACATCTATTGGAAGAATGTCTCACAGTACACCGACTCTTTGCAGGAAAAGTGTTCTTTAAAATAGCTGAGGTATTTTGAAGTGCAGAGAAATGACCATTATATTTTGTATTTTGTGTATGATTATCAAATGACAGACCATACATCATACTTAGTTTCACATTTTTCAAACAGTTAAAGTTAAAATTAAGTCCTCTTTGGTCAGTCTGAGTAAATAGAGTATAAATTGAAGGAAACAAGTGAAATAAAAAATATGAAGAGACAAGTTTGCTTTTCCACTTACTAAAAAGTGTGGCACAGTAGTTCATTGACAGCACACACTCACATGCGCACTCACACCTGTGGCCAAGTTAGAGTGTCCAATCCACCTACTGCGTGTCTTTCAAATGTGTGAGGAAAGTGGAACACTAAAAAACTAGATCATAACATGACATAATTGATTAATTAAGAAAACTCTTCCAATTATAACTTTGATTCAAAGCATTAGGCACTAATGTATTACATTTCAACATACAATTCTATCTTTATAATGCAATTTCTTTTTGTTACCAACATTTAATTTTTAACATTAAAAAATATCTGTTCCAAAATTGTAACTTTTAAATTCTTCAGTTCTTGGCTATGATATTCATTATAATGAATTGCTAATGGAATCTCTTGAGCATTAGGATATATATTTCTTAAATGATCTTTAATTCTAGTAGCCATTTAGTGTCTCCTATATAAAACAAATTGCAACCACACTTTATGGCATCAATTACTGCACTACTTGTGCAGCCAAATTTTCCCTCAACATGTATTATTTTATTATTAATTTTGTCAATGTTTTGACAAATTAAAGGACAAATTATATACCTACCACCAGGGAAAGGACACCATGGCCCAAATTGTCAACAACAGGCTTACTAGGCAAAACAATATAACTACTTGTAAGACAATCTGCTGTGATTTTCCCCTTATAACAAGAAATCAGTGGAGTATTGCACAATATCATATCTAACTTTGCATCATTTAAAAAATCCAATTTGTATTTATAACAGACACAATGCTTCTAGACAAAACATTATAATGCAAAATACATACAATGTCACTTCATATTCACATAATTATATTTTCTAGTATAAACATTATTACTAAAATGTATATTAAAACTTGCATCTTTACATTTGTATAATAATTCTTTTCTCTCAGTTCTAGATACCTGCCAATATGCTGAAAAAACATCATCTTTATTATATTGTCTGTCAATAAACATGTCTAACAATCTACAAGACTCAGCTATAAAATCTTCTCTGTTAGAACACAATCTTCTGGTTCTAAGAAATTCCCCTTCGGAAGGGAAGACGAGATGTTTAGGATGACAACTAGAACCAAGTAAATAATAAAATGTATTATTATTGTTTCTTATATTTTTGTATTAACAAAATTACCTGGTTTACTAGCCAGCAAGTTATCCAAGTAATTAATTATGGTGGAATGCATATTGTACACAAAATCTAATCCACATCTGTTATTTTGGAGTCCACTAATAAAATTAGAAACATATGATGAATCCCACTTACAAATACAAGTGAAGTCATCAATAAAACAAAAATAATACAAAAACCTGTTAACCAAAAAACAAATTAGACAGACTAAAGGTGTTTTTTCTCAAATGAACCCATAAATAAACAAGCATAGCTGGGGACAAAAGAAGCCCCCATACTGTACCTTTAAGTTGTCTAAAAAGTTTTGAAAAATTCTGGAAATTTGGAAACAAATATTTAATGCCAGAAATGAAATGAAATGTTGATAAAAAAGAAATTACATTATAAAGAGTGTATTTTTATACTCCCTGTTTCACTGTCCTACATCCCTATACATGCATTGTTATGCAGTGGAAAGGGAGTAAGCAGCAGGCTGTTGTGCTGGTAATTCCTTGCTTCACTGAGTGCTGTTCCCAGCAGGTGGCCCATCCACCAACCTTGAAGCATAACAAGTGATTTTTCCAGTCTTCACTTGACAAATTGCACCATCCCAGTGTGCCCCCAAGCATACAAATCTCTCTCCCATCCCCATGGGAAAGAAAGAAGAGTGGATCAGGCTTTCTAATCATCTCCTTCCCTTTTTGGCTGTCTTAGTGGTAGGATGCTAATTGAACCCTGGTCACCTGTGTTGCAGTTAGAGCTCCTTCATGAATCTGTGCCATGGTTTCAGACTTAGAGGAGAACAGTATTCAATATGTGGGCTCACTAAAGCTTTAAATAAGCATATCATAACATCAAGTGCATGCTGGTAATTGTATGTAGGACAGTGTTTCTCATAAAAACATTTTCTGGTAATCACGTGTACATCTGTTTTAAAATTCATATGATTATCTATGTAAACATCTAGGTTACAGTAACTACCTATCCACCTCAATCATAGCAAGTGTTTCATTACCAGTATAATCATTTCCAATATGCATTACTGCACATTTCTTCTATGTCATAAGTGATAATGATATAAAGGTGTTGAAAAAAATAAATTTAAGTTAGTGATGCACTGACCGCTCATGAAAGGCATCTAAAAATGCTGATGGTTGTCATGGTCATTCCAGCACTTCTGTATTGTGCATCTCCAACAACTGTATTACACCACATAAAATTGATGACCAGGCATATGCAGCAACTAGAATGACCTCAGAGGTTCCTAGGTTCCTTACAAAAAGAATACAAGGCATAACAAACTCCCCTTATGCAGAGTGCCTTAAAACCCTTTCCCTCCACTCAGTCTCCTATAGATTGCTAGGGGGTGATCTATGCCTGACTTACAAGGAATCCACAAACCCCACACTTATGAAACTCCTGAATATTCATAAGTCAAATAGTACCAGAAATACAAGGTCTAGGGACATGAATTTTGTCCGTGACTTAAACAAAACATGCTGGAGAGACAGATATGTTTCCCAAATACTACTCCTCTTATGGAACAGGCTTCCAGTCCATGTGAAGCTGAGTTTGTCAACTACCCAGTTTAAGTGCAACCTAGACCAGTTGATGGGAAATAGGACATTTATACTGGGCCTGGCACCCATGTCCCTTATGGACAGAGGCAGCTTATAAAAGCCTGGCCTGCAGTGTCATATTTGGATATTCAGAAAAACTTGGCTAGGCTCAGAAAGCCCCCCCCCCCGGGTTATTAGCCTAGAAACAATCCATGAATCTATAGACAAAGATGTTATACAGAAATGGTTTCAGGGCAGAACCATGGGGCATCCCTTTGTAAAGATAAGTAGACATAGATAACAATATCTTACCTCAAAGGAACATTAACAGATCTAGTTTTGTACCCAGTCTATAATGCACCCATCAGCTTTGTAGCTTAATAAGGTTTTGCAGGATCTTAATATATGGGACCGTATCAAATGCCTTAACCAAATCAATGTAGACCATGTTGATGGCAAAGCATAATCTAGTGCATCAACAGTTGCACCATAAAAGTTGATCAAGTTAGTTAAAGTAGAGTGGCCTTTTATTATCTATTTGGCCATGTGATGACATGAGATAGTGCTAGCTGTGCCAGAGGGAGTAGGGCAGTGCATGTATAACATATGCCAGCATAGCTAGCTGGAGTTTTGTAAAGAATTATATGTCATTTGAATATCAAACTGATTTGTACAGATGCTTGTGTTAAAAATGTATTTGTAAAGTTGCTTGTGTTAAAAATGCATCTACAGTCGGTCCTGCTGGACAGAAAAGAAATATCTATGTATGTCAGACTGTATTGTTGTAACTGATGAAATGTATATATTTTAACAAAGGATACTGGAAGGGAAGAGGTTAAGCACAGCCCAGCTAACCTTAAAAAAATAGCCTGAAATTAAATGACTTGGTTTAGGCCATAAAGATTTTATCTTACAGGTCTGAATGCCACTAGAGAATAGCTTGTTAGTTTTTGCAGGAAGGGTGGAAGTGTTGGAATTGTTTTACAGTTTCCAGATGCTGTAATAAACCTTAGCTAAAGTTCTGTGTGTGTATTGGGACACATCAGTTCCAGATCCTGGCTCAGTTTCTTGTGAGGGGATGGTGGGGAACCACAGGTTCAGGTGACCAGATGTGATATCATTATGTAGCCAACACTGAAATTGTATTTGAATAGTAGTGGGAGATATGATAAGTGCACTCTGTTGTTAGACCTGACAAGAAACTCTCAATCACTTTCATCTTTTCTTGCTTTAGTAAGTAACTAGGGAACAGTATTTTTTTTTTAGTCATTTAGAGAAATACAGTGAGGTTAGCTAAATGTGATTTTTTTCTCTGTATCTGTCCAAGTCTTTCCATCTGTATTGTTTTTTATATTTCCTGTGACTGAAAGTGTGGTGTTTATTGTAAATAGAGATTCAGAATTTTCATGCTTTTGTATTATTTATTATTAAATATATCTAAACCTTTCATTGTGGCTGGTCTTTTAGAAAATATTTAACCTTTGAGAGTACTTGCATTTATTTAGTGGTGCTGTAGCTCCACATTCATGAAAGTCTTGCTGCTTGGTTAATACTACCGTGGTGTCTTTCGGCTTTTCCCAGTTAGGGGTCGCCACAGTGAAACTCCGGTCCACTAATGATTGGCAGTAGATTTTTACGTGTTGAGTTGCCAGCCCAGATGCACAACCTTCAATGAAGGTACGCCCATTCATGCATGTCTCCACACAGAAGACGCTCTAGCTGAAAATCGAACAGGACATCTTACTGTGAGGTGACAATGCTACCACAGCACCACCACCGCAGATTGCTTGGTTAATACTACCATTTGTATAAATATTAATTGTAATAAGTGTAATTAGGTACTCTTGTAAGAGCCTTAAAGTAGCTGGCTTTGGGTGTTCTGGTGGCAGTAAATCTACTTTATAGTCTGGGTGGAGCTGTCAGAGTGGGTAAACTGTGCCAGCCTTGTGTGCGTGTGTGTGTGTGTGTGTGTGTGTGTGTGTGTGTGTGTGTGTGTGTGTGTGTGTGTGAAAATCCAAATCTCAAAAAAGTGTGTGTGACAGCTACTTTGAATA
>NC_056737.1:193250364-193260364 GCF_019279795.1 Protopterus annectens
AAAATACTAAGTATATATTCACAGTGACACCAGAGTTCAAAGCACAGGAAATATTTAAAATAACATTGAAGGACAGGCTCAGACAAAGACAATATCTAAACTAAGCTTCACTATATTCCTGACTAAATCTAACAGAATCACTATTCTCTAATAACTTACTTAATAGAGCAAGGCAGATGATATGGTGAATGGTTCTTGTTGTCAGGCCCAAGACAGACTACAGAATGCTCTATCTCACTAAGACACTTCTCAAAATAATATCTAAAATATTACTTCTGAGATAGCTTACAGAATGACATCATTTCTGGTCATCTGACTTCTAGTTCCCAAGCAAAACCCCCATTGCTGGAAGCTGGGAGGACTTAGCACCTACCTGTAAAAATACACACACAAGGGCTTTTGCTCAGATCTTTGGCAGGTGTTGGAAGTCATAAAACAATTGCATACCTTCACACTTCCAGACTAGTAATTAGTTCACCCCAAAGACAATACAGAAAGCTTCCTAGTACAGACTTTGTGTCTCTGGCTGCATTGAAACCTGTGAGATAGCATCTTTATGGCGTAGCCTATAAAGTGATATAATTTCAGATATTTTTCTAAAGTTTGCTGGACTGAGGTTAACCCTCCAGTTTCCTTTGTTAAAACATATACATTTAAACAGTTACAATACTGCATGTACATTTCTGTTCTCTCCAGTAAGGCACACTGTGGATACATTTCAAACACAACCACTTTACAAGTTCCTTTTCAACACAAATATCTGTACAAATCAGTTTGAGCTACACATGACATACAGTTATAATACATTTGTAACACCAGCATCTTGTATGACACACAGTTCTAAATACATTTGTTACAGAAGCATATTGCATAAATCAGTTTGATATTCACAAATGACTTATAATTATTTACAAAATTTCAGCTAGCTGTGCTGGCAGTACCTCCTTTCATCACAATAAGAAGAGGGTATTGTGAAAGGGACAAAAAGCTGTGACATTCAGCTATGCTGGTACCTAGGACTATGGTGAGCCAGAATCGAGGTAACTAGGGACTAGCTGCTTGATTCAGTACTGCTCATTACTGTGCACAAAGTAAAATACACATTGAAAAGTAGAAACCCTGAATGGGAATATAGTGAGGATTCCAAAGAGTCTCCATGTCTACAGATGATGCTATAGCTTCTGGGACTAGTAGTAGCCGTTACCAGACAAAAAGCAAGAAAAAATACAAACTGAGAAGGCAAAGGTAGTTTGACACAGCTTTGATTAGTGTATCTTTTTTTTTAATTTGGTCAGTTTTAATGATATGAAAATAGACTATAGATGACATCTAAGCAGTCAACCACCTGCCTCTTTACCATCCCCCACCATTGGAGAGACTTAAGTTCAAAAGCATTTTTATTTTCAGTATAATTCAGCTAAATACAAGAAAACCAAATACTATGAAAATAGAGGTACTAATTTCAGTAGTGCCTTCTTCATCAGAAGTTTCTTGTTATATTGGCTTACTTTAACACCGTACATCAGTCCTTGGAATTTGTTTTGTGCATATTCTCTGTTGCAACCTCATAACCATTTCCTTTATCAAGGCAAAAAGGTATAACATTTCTGCTGTAATTTATTCTTAAGGAAGGGATTGTCTGTACTTCTTCAGTAATAAATAGCATCATCATTGCTTCAGAATGAGAGCTAATGCAGTCGTATGTATGTGATTATGCTATAACCACTAGAGCCCCAGCTGCTGGAACTCTAGTAACTTGTTGCTAGGGACTCAGATGAATGTAACCTTGTCTGACCAGTTGCTCTTGCTCACACTTGGAACGTTGAGTTCAGCGATACAGCTGCCACACCATCTAATTGTGTAGCACCACAGACCAGGTAAGTGCAGAATGGGATCTGGGAGTGTACTTTAGATTTAGTAAAGGGACCAGGGATTTTAGATTTGTGATGATAGGGACTTTAAGGTTAGGGAGGGAGATAGGGATTTTAGGTTTAGGGAACAATCACGAATGGGAGGTGGAAGGGAATTTTAGAGTTAGATTTAGGGAGGGGAAAGTTTTTTTTAGATTTAGGGAGCAATAGGGACTTTTGGGTTAGGATGAGGGATGGGGATTTTAGGTTTAGGGAGCTATCGTGGTCGGGAGGGGAAAGGGTTTTTTTTAGGTTTATGTAGGCATAGGGACTTTAAGGTTAGGGGGAGGGGGACTTTAAGTTTAGGGAGTGATCGTGACTTTAGGGTTATGGAAGGTAAGGGAATTTTAGGTTTAGGGATGGATGGAGGATTTTATGGTTAAGCACTGGATGGGAGTTTTTAGGGCTGGGATCAAGATTCTAGAAGGATAGTTAACATCATTGGAGATGGGTTAGTGGGATTTAGAGCACTTGCTGAAATGAGCGAGTGGCAGTGAGGACATGCATTTTGAGCAAATGTATATCAAGCATATGGTAGCAGACCCACATGTGTTACGCTAAGTTTGCTTGAGCCCCTGCTGCTCAAATTAAAGTAACTGACAGCCAGGGACTTAAACAACTGTAACCCCTTCCAGGCAGCTACTCACACTCCAACTTAGAAGTGAGTAGAGGTATGCAAGTGCTGCATCATCTCCTCTGTTCACTATTGCATTGACATAAAACAGAAATGAAACCCATAGCAACACATAAAATTCTAAGACAAAATGCCATGGGAGTCTACTTTTTTTTATTTATTTTTTATTCCACTGATCTTGCAGCTTTCCTTTCTCCTTGTTTCACTTCCACCTGCCTATCCCAGGATTCCAGCTTTAATATTGCATTTTTCCCATCTGACTTGATTCTTCTGACCATATCAAAGTTGTAGCACCTCTTTCAGCCATATTACCAAACCTCTGTCATTTTCTTGCAGCAACAGCATCAGATCCACAGTGCAGATATCAGCTTGCTTTTTACTCTACTGAAAATGTTGACTTATTCATGAAAAGAAAACAGAATCAGTAGGCTAGGTTACAGCAGGTACTGTAGCATCCTTCCCAGCCAGTGTATCCTTCCTAGTTGCTGCATCTCTCACTAGCTGTGGTTTTAGTACAGATGTTGTTATGTTCAAGATCAACCTGGATCTACAACGACAGAAAGAGGAAGGGCCGTATGCAAGCTCTGTTCTGTGTGGAGGGCAAGCTGCTTTATTTCCCTTTATAGTGCAACAGATGAGAACAGATACCAGGAAGTACTACTGGAAAGTGAGAAGGGAGTGTTGCATAGAGGCTCACCGTAGAACGTTTATGCCTTTATTTCTGTCTCTGGCTTCATAGCATGTAGGTATAAACTCCTCCCACATCTAATCAGCTATTCTTAGATTTTGCCCAGCAGTGCTTGCAATATCTTCAAGTCAACCACTACACAGCTGATATCTCAGATTTTTTTTCTTAGCAAAATGTGAGATACAGCATGTGACACATGGGCAAAATGTGTGACATGTGAACAAGACTTGAAGGTGGAAGTACAAATTGTAACTAAGTGCAGAACTGTTTATGTTTGTCTACTACAGATCCTCAATAGTAATTATGAATTTATGCTTTAAAGTTTCACTGATCAATGTGCAAAACTGACTTCTCCCTGTAGTAGGAAGCTTTTTAAGAGACAAAATGTGTTAAGTACCTTAAATGTGTGACACTTGAAATGTATGGTTGTTGGTATCATAGACACGAATCCATTATGCTATGGCCTACAAATAGACTGCAGGAAATAAATATCAGTGTAAATTCTGAGACAAGACCCTCAGATATCAAAAATTCTGTATGAAAGAAATAGTATGTAATCTCTACATGTAGGACATAGATGTGGCATGTGACTTGTGGGTTATTCTCTATCACAGCCTCACAGCCTTCCCTATCACCACAGACAGCAAAAGAGAAAATGCATCTTTCAGATACTAAATTAATACAACAACAAAGTATACCATACAACTAAACAACATACTCAAACAATAGCCAGAACTGCCCTAATGACATGGGGACATTAGGTTTATGTAGGCATAGGGACTTTAAGAGGGAATGAACTATGACTGCCAAGACAGAATGAAGTCATGCATCTGCTGTTGTTACAGATATTTTGGAAATAATGGTACTGCATAATGTCATTTATGTATTTCTACCTTTGTGGTCAAAACTTGAGGGGATAAATGACAAGGTATGTATAAGCGACTGCATCACTAGTGGGGGAACTCCCAGCACATCATGCAGGACCACTGCTGTGAACCCCCTCTTACATTATACTAAACAACTAACATGTTAATGTTTGGTGAAATTATGCACAAAACTACCAATTCACTGATTTACTTATTCACTAAATAAAACAGCTAAAATAATTGCCTCCCTAGATGGTGCTGTTCTGGGGACCTTTTCGGATGGAAGACATGGTCCAATGGGGGGGGGGGTGGAGAAATGGCTGAGTTGCCACAGAGACATAGTAAAATGCCACACATCTCCATTGCATGCCCATCCCAAAGCTGTAACCATAAGGTCTATGGGTGTTGGGGGTGGGGGTAGAGTAGGTTAATAGGAAAAAAAAACAGGATGGATGGAAAGCATGGCCTGCCCAGGAAGCCTTTAAGATGCTTTCTGACCCTGGATAAAATTCGGACTAGGGGCTGATTAGAGTACCAGTAGACCCAGCAAGGACATGGGGTACTGGGACAGCTGTCAGCATGAATGAAGGGGAGAGGAAAAAAAACTATGACATAGAGGTAACTGTTGGAAAAATAGTATCACTGTTAAAATTAGCCCACAAGCTAATTTAAAATCTTTCTTCAAGGGCCAGAAACTCAAAATAAAAAGCATCTTAATCTTTAAACTTAAAGACAATTTGCTGTTTATTTTTTAAATTTATTTTTATTTATCTTTGTGATTCTGCAGTGCTGAGGTAATCCGAACAAAACAGCACAATCTGTCATTTCATTTCACTCTAGACCAAGAGAATATCCAAAAATAAGCCTAGAAAAACTGAAAAATCTACCCATCTCAGATAGTCACATTATATAATTGCACCTTAATATTTAAATGCTTAAGTTTGTCCTCCCACCATATATAAACTCCTAGTTAATCTTTGCTCTGTATCAGATCACAGAACCAGGAAGTTCTTACCTTCAGGAGACTTGAATTTATCTTAGTCACTGGTGAGCATGCCTTTGCCAGAATAATCTTTGCTGGCTAGAACTTACTTTCGCCACATATTATAAGCATGAAGCATCTGAACCTCTTCAAAACTAATTTGCATCATTATATAGCTTTATTCTATTCATGTGATCGGTGACCTCACTTCCTCCTTAAGTCTTTTGCTTTGCCCTTTATTCACTCCCCCTTCTCCATTGCATTCTCTCTCTCTCTCTCTCTCTCTCTCTCTCTCTCTCTCTCTCTCTCTCTCTCTCTCTCTCTCTCTCTCTCTCTCTCTCTCTCTCTCTCTCTCTCTCTCGTTGTTTTCATTACTGAACTGTGCTGGGGAACTGTATTACAGTAAATACAGTTATTTATGTATAATCATATAAGGTTCATCTTCATTTTATTGGTGCTCATTTCGTTTATTGCTGTTACAGATATAAAACATTCATGTCATCTGCTATAAACTTACTGTTTTTGTTTCTCATGCAAGTAATCCCCCTGTGAGTTGACATTGTCCTTTTTTCATGATGATAATATTACTGCGTTTACCTCATGGTTGAAAAGGTCTTTTCTCCAGTTTACTTTCCCATTTATCAATTAAATACATGAATAAAATATGAAATTGTTAAAATCTCCGCCAGTCAAAAAGGTGACATAGGTTCATAAGCTCATAGACTGTTACTAGGCTAATGAGAACTAGGGCCCTAGCTGCCCACCCTAAAATTTGGGTCATAAGAATCACATGGGGAGGGGGGGGCATGTTAATAGGCAGGTAGCTAAGAATCACTGGATCACTGCTTCTGTTTGTGCTATATAGTAATCAGGGGAGTGTTGATTCTAACATATAAAGCTTCTGAGGATGACTTTTTGTTTGATTTGAAGGGTTGTTTATATCATCAGTTAAGAAAAATCCAGGATGAACATCGGAACCAAAATCACATTAAAGGATATCTACAAACTAAAAACAGTTATTCCTCTTCTCAGGGAATATTCTTCTCCATAAAATGATCTTTTCACTGCCATGTAAACTTGAACCATGACTTGGCTGTTTTTCTCCAGTCTATCACAGGTGCACAAGTCCCAGCAGCTTGAAGACCACTGTCACAAAGCCCAGGACTTGAGTGTCTCATAGCTCACATGGTCAGTTGCTTCTGTTCAAATATGAGTTCAGACAAGGTGCAGCAGCCATGTGGAGAGAGTGCAGCAGCTGCACTTTGGCAATCACATTATTTGAGTTCCAACAAGCTAAGTACGCCAGACGTGAGAAAGGAGAGGGAGAGGTGGGACCGTACCTTAGGGTTTCAGGCAGTGATTAAGATTAGTTTATTCACGGTTATGGAGTGGGAACAGAGTTTTAGGGTTAGGGGTGCAGCATGAGAGTTTTAGGGTTAGGAAGCACCACATGGTTAGGGAGTGATCAGGGACTTTAAAGTTAAGGAGGGGGAATGGAGTTTTAGTTGTAGGGAGCAATCTGGGACTTTAGGGTTAGGTAGGTGAAGATTTAGGATTAAGAAAAGATTATAATTTTAGTTTTAGGGTGGGGGAGTGTAGTTTTTGGATTAGGATTAATGAACATGAGTAATGGGAGGACCCGGTCCATTGGGAGTTAGAGTATTTGAGCTTTAGAACAACTAGCAGCAAGCAAGTATGTTGCATGCTACGAACATGCAAGCAGTTGTAGACCCTTTTTTCTCACCTTGTGTTGCTTTCTGTGCTATTCAGCTTCCACAGTGCACAGTACATATGCCACAAAGCGTTTGCATGAAATCTCACAAACTATCTTCTAGGAATTTGTCTCCCTGACTCTTATATCTTCTGACTTTTACACCTTATTGTCCATGCAATTTAATATTTTAGGCTCAGGAAAAGTCTACCTAGCAATGTGTTAGCAGAACTGCCATATTTTCTTCTTACTTAGTCTGTAAACCTGAATCCTCTTGAGTTGGAAGTACACTATGAAGAGACAAACCAGGTTTATTGTGATAGATGAGATAGCTCAGGAAGCCAGGCATGCTTGGCTGAGATACTTTGCTAAAGATATGGTTATTTTTTAAGAAAGGCAACCTATTTAACAATTCACTGTAACATATACAAATAGGCCCAAGTAAACCAGTTTAGAAGAAAAGGGTATTTTGTGATAAACTACACATTAATGGGAATGAATGGCTCTGTAGAAATTGGTGTTTTAGAAATAAAACATCAGCTCTAAATGCAGTTATGTAACTCAGCATGTGGGGGGAGGGGGAGTGACTGAGGGGACATAGGTAACAGTCTTCTGCTTTGCATGCATCAAGTGAGACCATTCTTAAAATAATGTTTATACCTCTAGAAGCCTTACAGTGAATGGTGAAAGACACGGAACATTACATTTAACAAAAAACAAGGCAATTAAAGATAGGGTTGATACAAGGATCGACTCATTCCACCCAAATGGACCTCTAGAAATTTGCACTGTAACTGACATTGGGTAGAGCCAAAGGTTTTTGAGAGAATCAAATTATATCCTCACATTTCAAACAAATGTTCATATCTCTTGAATCATAGGGGTTACAAAAAAGAAGTGTAAGTGGCAAACGTTTCAACACAAACTATTTTTAAAGTGGTAGTATTGTATTCTTTAGTCCTGGTTATTAAAATGAATTTTATAAATCACAGTAAACACAATAACTATTAAATTTGTAGTATTTTGCAAACAACTTATAATATCTCAGTAACCACTCAGGTTACAAAAAAACTGTCAGTAGCATTTTGTTCACCCAGCTGAGGGCTTTCATGAAGCTAAGCAGTTCTGTTTGTACTACTTGGTTGTTGAGCAATTTAGAAAAAAAGTATGAAATTTATGACAATATGATTATTATATGAACAACAGTTAATATATTTTTACCTGCACTAGACAGAGGTCAAATATCAATGCAGTTGTGTTTGCCACTGTGTAAGCTTTAAGATGAAATCTTTTAATTCTTTGTCTGTAGCATGGTTTTGGAATTATTGATGCAATTATGAACAAACAATATTTGACACTTAGAGGTATCTGTAGGATGTAACTGCAGAAACACCTAGAGACGTGACAACTATAATGAGTTGAGGTCTTACTCTTTACCTCAGAAATGCAAGTTGCAGAGATTGATTCTGACCTCTGTTTACTAGGCTAGGCTTGTAATAATCTGCAGACTGATAACCTGGTATTTACCTATGAACCTAGGAGCAAGTTATGGACTCTCAAGGATCAAATGGGGGTGGAGGACTTAAATACAAGAGGCTAGATACAAAGTAGAGAGCATAGGAAGCACCTAAAAGCTGTAAAAATCAAATTTGATGTAATGACATTTTTTACTGAGATGGTTGTAAAGCTCTTGGTTAACCTGAGAAAATGAATGCACATCAGTGGACTGATTCAGTGGATAGTGGAATGAATGGAAGGTGAGAATGACAGAGGAAAGGTAACAAGAAGGTGTAGAATGTCTAGCTAGAGCGGCTAGGTGAACTGATGATCCACCACTTTTTTTCCAATGCTGTGCTCATGTAAATGAATGGAAGTGCTCCCGCCCTCTAGTGATAGCTGGGAATAAGGAATGGCATGGCATCATTCAAGGAAGTTATTTAATGGCACGTCTGGTGATGACAAGGAGGTAACTATGTGAGGGGAAGCAGAAAACTAGAAGCCAGTATGAGACAATCAGTTGGGTTAAATGGTAGTGTAAATACCAGTGTGGCAGAAAACTATGCCAGTTTTTGCTGTAATAAGAAGATAATGTAATCATCAGTGGGATGGAGCAAGGTGGTATGGGATGCACATGTTGGCATACAGAGGGATGGTAAATATCAGTGGGATGCAGGAATGTGGGACACTGTGTACCACATGGTACAATGAAGTAGGATAAACCTCATTGTAGTGCAGGGAGATATGCATGGAAATGCCTGGTCACAGCACAGATCAAACCCCACTTTGGATATGAAGGTATACTATGCACCACTTAGGTCATAAAAGTAACAAAATAATTGAGGGGAGCAGAAAGGAAAACTGTACTCCATTTTAGTCAGTATAGAAATTTAACATCAGTAAAAGCAAAGATTTAATGTGGACAAGAAGGATCATGCAAATATGGCAAACACCAGTGGGACAGGAAAATGTACTGTGTAACAGCCAGCATAGGAGGAGGAGTGTATATTGCATTCAGTTAAGTCCAAGATTAGAACAAAAGGAAGTGAAGAAGGAAGATATTCTGCTATCTTTTGGAAAAGAAGATGTACTAGTAGAACACTAATGGGGTAGGGAATTTGAGCATACACCAGTCAGAGCACCTGCAGGTAGTGGTTGGCTCAGCTAACAAAGCATTCTGGGGGAAATTAATTTGGTTATTCTGCAATCATCTACTGAATCCAGTGTTGGTTACAGGGGAGCTGGAACCTATTCCAGCATTCAGTGGTAGCAAGGTATAGAAGCTGATCCTGAGCCATCCCTCTCAACTGTACAGATTTTCGTAGAATGTCCAGATTTTTGCCTCATATTTTTTGTCTGTTTTTCAAAACAGTTGTGGTTTTCTGGCAAATTAGCAGCAAATCATTAAAGATTAAAGTTTAAAAATAATAACAGACATTTGAGTTTCAGACTTCATACCATTCAGAAAATCCATGCTAACTTAAAACCTGTTATTCTATTAACTTTCTGAGTTTGTAAGAGCAATATTTAAAAATTGTCCTTATTTTTGGGCCTTTGCCCCACTTTTATTTATGACTTTGTCCAGACGTCTTGCTCTAAGAGGTTGAGAGGTATGATCCTGACTGGGACTTCAACCCATCATAAAACACAAAACACACACACGCACACACACAGACACAAATGGGCACATGTGCACACAAGCATACTTACAC
>NC_056737.1:193265364-193310364 GCF_019279795.1 Protopterus annectens
GTAACAGATTTTAGTGCACTTACAGTAATATTAACACCGTGGAAATACTTTTTAAGAAGAAAACAATGTCTGATCCTTATACCAAGTTCTTAATAACAACATTTTAAAATATGTACATTTTTCCACTTTCCTTGGGCTTCATAGAAATAGGTGGGGAATTTTTCAGTCCATGACAGACATGATATTTTAGCTATTGTTCACATTTTGAATTATGAACACCTATTCTTACAGGCAAAAATGCAGCACATCAAACATTTCAGAGGACTTTTTTTAAATGCTTATTTGTACAGAGATGTGTAGTTTGGCAAAAATGATAACAGAAAATATATGCATCTATGCCAAGCAATGCTGGATTCAAGTACAATAAAACATTATCTTAAAAAGCAAAACAACATAAAGCTGAACATGTTCATAGAACTAAGATCCCAGGGAAGTTATAAAATGCCACAATAACACTTTCTTCTACTGCAAGCCAGCAGAGCTACTACATAATGACAACAACAAAATAAACCAGCTAGCCCCTTGTGACTGGAGTGTCTGTCTGCAGTGCTGGTGATCTGCATCTAACTAACTCATTGATGAAAAATGGCTAAAGCTTGGAAGGACCAAATAGCCAATTACAGTTATACAGTCTTGGAGAAAAGTGCAATGTGACAAAAGAAAGTTTCCATCTGCAAGACTGCCCTCTTCTGTAGGCTGGGGGCTAGCCCTGGACGGCATCCTTGAAAACAGTAGAAAGCTAAGTACTTAGAGCAGAATATTGGAAAGCACACATGCATCTCCAATCTGCAGGACACAGCCTTTGAATATTTAGAGCACAAGTAAAATAAAATAAATTCTCATCTCTGCATATATGTTAGTTTTGCCTTAAAACCCTTAGGCTATTCATTGGTAGTTACTAAGCATGCAGTCCAGGAGATCATTTAGGAGCTTATCCAGATTCCTAGTTGCCCCCAAGCACCTTGTCCAAGGTCACACAGTAGACAAATGAAGGTGGGAAGATTCAAGCTCTGTACCCTTGTCACAGGAAGCAGTGCATTAACAAGTAAGAGCTTTGGTCCTCTGCACTAACTGCCAGATTCCTGCCCTTTTTCCTTCAGATCTTCTAACACTGAAGCACAGTAAAGGTCGCTCTCCCCATAAAGAAATGGCTCTCTCCACACTGGATATTGCTGAGGCAGAGGAGGTGTCATGACAGAGTGAAACAAACACTGATGTAAGCACATTAATAGGGTGCCAAAGAGGTTGAAAGCTTGAGATCAAGTAGTGGTTAATGATGGCAAAATGAAATGGAAAAGAAAAAAAAAGAGAAAAGTAGAAAACAGAAATAAAAAAAGTGATATGGACACAGTAAGGGTCTCATTGCTTGTTTCTGTTCAGTTAAATATATAGTTATATTAATTTTAACACCACTATACTCAGAGTACATTTTTAAATTAATGCATTAATTATTTTATTTATTATGGTTCTAGTTATTCTTGCCATTTTATTACACATGTTGCTAGCCATCATTTCTTTCCTAATTAATGTATTTGCAACTAGAACTAGTAAACATGAACATGTTCTGCTGTGTTATGTGCATTTTTTAAGCCTACACTACCAAAATGTATTTATTTTATTTATTCATCCTTTGTTGACTGAGTTAGTCCCACTAGGCTAGTGGCCTGTTTTCAGTGGAGACCCAAGGTGGTATTTGTACTTTGCTGTGCCATACGTATGACTAGAAGTATGCTTATAAGGGTTTTCTTAGATCAGTGTACTCAAAAGTTAAATAGAAGCAGACATTCACAGTTATGCCTGATGCAAATAATTTTATATTCCATCCAAGAACTATTGCTTATCTATGTCTGCCAGACTTCCACTACTTGTCCTCGATGTCTTGCTCATTATGTCTACTTGTGATCCAATGTCATTCGAAAGGTTCATGTTCAACAGCTTTTAGTTACACTGCCACAGTCTTGAAGGCAGTGCTTAAGCTATAACCCACTCCTGGGTGTGGGTAATGCTGGATTTACCCATGGCTGGTGTGGTTTTAGATCATGAGGGCAAAGCCAGAGTATCAAACAAAGGTAACCATGGGTGAATCCAGCATTACTCACACCCAGAAGTGGGTTATTGCTGCATTATTTAAGAAAGAAGTTACTTACCTCTCTTAAATAATGTCTTTGTGGAACACCGCTGTTCCTCCTGATTGTTTCCCCGTTCTTCCTCATTTTCTGATGTATTGTGCATGTGTATAGGACTTACATTCTCATGTTTGCTCAGTGCATCATTGCTGTTCAACAGAAGCAGCAGAAAAAAAAAAAGAATCTCTGTTCCATTTTTTTTCTTTTAGTATGAGGCAAAAATGTCGACATTCTCCAAAAATCCAGACAGTTCAGAGATACCACTGTCTGTAGAGACTGTACAGAAATACAAGGAAAATCAGGTATGTTTCTGCTTCTTTAGTTTTACAGAATGTACCTGATTTTTCTTGTATTTGGTCTGCTGTTGTGGCATATGTCAATAGAAAAGTATGGCTGCTCAATGGTACTTCAGTGTCCAGATTTGTTTCTGTTGGTATATACTCGAGTTACAAAAGGCATGCTGGTTGGGCTGACCAATCAGCATGCACGTTTTTTAATAGTAATGAGTAGTCACTGTATATTAGATAATAACCATGAATCATTAGAAAACAAAAGCCTTTGCTTCTTAGCTTAAGTTTCACATTTCTATTACATAATATACATAGCCTGACCTGCAGTTAAATGAGATTCTGTGTCTGTTTCAGGCTCGGACTGGGCTCCCCTTCTACACCTGTTGCCTTCTTCACCTGCCACCCCATGATTTTCATTACTTTGTCTTCTCCAGCTTATTCCTCCTGCCTCTGTACCATGGATAACCCTTAACTTGCAAACAAGAATCTGTCCTTGCTCATTCTGTACTTTGTCTTCTATCCTTCGCTTGGTTCCTCCACTTTCACCACCCCTTCATTTCTCACTTACTGAACTTCTTCTACTGTATCCTAGAAGTTCTTCTTATTCAACATTACATTTTAACATTTAGAAATAGGATAAGTGTGCTAGCCCACCATTTTCAGACATTTCCCAAACTAAGAAGCCAAGAAGCAATACAATAGACACCGCAACAATAATAAAAAGTATGATATAATAACAATAACAATTAATTAGGCTGAGTCCAGATAAATATACTCTAGAAAAAAAAAAAAGAGGTGAATAAGTTCTACAGTAGCTATATATAAATAACACAAGTGCTTTGTTTTGGGGGGGAGGCATACTTAGATTGCGGAGGTGAGTTCTTTATTTTATAAAATCTCCCTACCATTTACCTTAGATTATGGAGGTATTCAGATCACTACATGATATATTTACACATTCTTGGGTCGCATTAATGATTTTAGGTTTAAAGACCCTGTGTTTCTAAAGTATAGCCAAACAGTCCACTTATGCTGTGCTGACGAGGTCATAAGAAGACCAAAACGTGCATGTCCACAGCTAGTGGAGTTTGGCTTTATTGGCCTGAATGCATCTGTAAAGACTTAAAATGAAAAAGTAAAAAGTCATGGGTATTCAGAAGCCATATAGCTGAAACACTTGATGTCCTTAAGGGGTCATTTGCATATATCTCATGGGCCTCTATTACAGGAGGCTTAAAGTATCACACAGTGAAAACCCCAGCTTGGCTAGGTTTTTTTGTAGTTTTTGTTGTTAGAGATTTGCTTACAGTAATTCAGCTGACAGTAACCAAAGAAGGAAGGGAAGGGATCAGCTGGTTGCTGGATGACATTCAAAAACTACAATCTATATCTGAGACAATACAGATGTTTCTCCAAGCAAAAACAAATTTGCTTTCCTAGACTGACAGGTGCATTGTTGGCCCTGTGTATGGTAATCAATATGGTGCAGTCAGGAATATGCTGATCATTCTGTCTGCTCCACTCTGCACAGAAAATTAGATTTACAACTGAATTTTGCCTTTATTTTTCTCTGGATCTCCTCTCAAAAGGGGTTGCCTCTTGACAGCCCAGTAGACTACCATTTCAACAAATGATGTTTGGTCAAATTTATTAAGTTGTTATAAATTTAAGGACAATCTGTCTGCTTTCCACACTCCTCTATGTCACTTCAATACTGATTAATCTACAAACCTCACAATCCAAACTCCTTGAGCAATGTTATAATAAAGTTGTAGAATTTGCCACCAACTTACCTTATAAAGGACACCAATGCCTTCTTAAAAAAAACTTTCATGCCTAGAACTAGGCCACTGTTTATCCTTCTTACAGCTACTAACCGCTCATAGCTCATCTACAGATTTGAGTAATGCCCAGTCCTAAGCAACATTCTTCAACATTATTCCACAAAAAGAGACTTCTGCTCCATTATTTATTTATTTGACATTTGTAAACCAGGTTAGTCCGACTGGGCAGCGGCCCTTTTTCTGTGGAGGCTTGAAGAGAAAAGCTCCAAGTAGTGCATGTAACAAAAGTAATCAAATGACAGAGTAAACAAAAAAAAAAAAGATTACAGTTAACAAATATGGCAAAATAATCAGAGAAAAAAACATGCCAGAACATGTACAGTGACTTAAAACATATTAGAGTTCAAAAGTTACATACAGTACTAAGAAGAAAACTAAAAATGGTCACACACATGCAAAATAAAGTGAACAAATAAATTATAAATGTACACTATAACAAATTACTTCACCATATAACTGCATTTAATGATTCAGCAAGTGACTCTGTATACTTCTCCTATGTGTCTAGACTATGGTATTCCTTTGCCCCTACTACTCAGGTAAAATGACAATAATAAACTTTTCAAAATTCAAACACTTATTGGATATATGTCTGAGGTCTTGTTCCACACCAGGCTAACCTTTCACTGTCTTCACCTTTCCAGATAGCTTTTCCATCCCTCTTCTATCCTCACTTACATGATATTTTATAAAACTATTAAATTTAAATGTATGTCAGGCCTTCTTCCATACTATTTCTCCTTTCCCTTTCTCTATTCTGACTCATACTCCACACTCAAAATGTCCGTCTTCTTTATTCTGCTCTTCCTTTTCCCTCCAAAACAGCTCTACTATCTTGCTGTCTATTTGTTCCCTGATCTTCCTCAGTCTACTTTACTCCCTGTTTCTTTCCCAAATCCACTTACTGTAACTCCTCTAGACCTCGACTTTTCTCTCCTTACCTACTCTCTACACAGTCTATTACCTGAAAACTCCTCTCTGCTACTCCTGTTTACATTACAGATACTATCACTATTGTGCTCTGATACTGCTATGCAACTGTATATGAATATGACTGATTTTTAAACTTGATCTAGCATGAATCTGCTTTGTATATGTAATTATGATCAGTGCAATTGTAAATGTGTAGGACTGTCTCTTGCTTTTGTTATGAGTTATTAATCTCACTCTGTATTATGTTATCCTACTAGGAAAATTATTATCATAACTGTTTTTTTTCTATTTTATTGTACTTTGTCTTTTTCATATTGATGTATGGAGCTTTTTCCCCTGTGCCTCCACTGTAAAGGGGTTTGCTTTTGTTGAACCAATTGGACTATCCTTATAAGCAAATAAATTGACTTTAGAACTGTGAAAAAGTTAACTATGATTACAGAAAAATACATACTAAATCCAAAATTGCAGTATCTTTGTAGAATTTCCTTTTCTCCGGAGTATTGCACTCTTAGAGTTACTGTATATAGGTAGTGAAGGTGCGAGGTGCAACCCCTCCAAATCAGGGGTACAAGGAGGGTGCACTACCCTACAAAAGTCCATATTCAAGTACAACATAGATCTATGGAAGGAAAACTTTACCCCAAGGCTGCCCCCTGTACTACTAATGGACAGAGACAGCTTTTAAATGCTCTCCACAAACATGGGTCACCTCAATATATCTATGGTATGATCCCAATTATTCTCATTAGGGGTAATATATAATTATCGACCGTGGGATGGGCAAGACCAGTCTCTAACCAAATGGGATAGGTTAATTCAAGCACAAAAAAGGAAGCTGGCTAGGCTTAAAATGGCAGCTAGACTAGTACACATAGCTCTCAACCTTTTAACGCAAAAAATCCGGACAAAGCCAAAAATAATGGGGAAACAAAGCCCCAAAAATAGAGACAAATTTTAAATATTGCTCTTATAAACTTTGAAAGTTGCTAAAATAAAAGCTCTTGTGTTACCATGCATTTTCTAAAGGATAAGAAGTCTAAAACTCAAATGCCTGTCATTATTTAGTAAATTCAGTCCTCACTGATTTGTTACAAAAATCCAGAAAACTACAAATTTTATGAGGAACAGGCAAAAGAAATATGAAGCAAAAATCTGGACATTCTGCAAAAATCTGAAGAATTGAGAGGTATGCTAGTACTTAGCTATGAACCTAAAGGTGCTTTAAATGTTTAACAGTGACTTTCACAGCTCACTGTTACTTGTGCTCAATTGTACTTATATTTTCATGGCTAATATCAGTGAGTTTAATTAAGCTAGTTTTATTAACCAATTTAATAATTGTGCCTACTTAGTAAAGTGCTCACCTTTATCTCTTACAGGAGAGTGAAAACCTGGAGAAAGAGAATGCAGCTCTCCGAAAGGAGATCAAGAAATTGACAGAAGATGTGAAATACTTTTCCTCGGTTTTGAGCAGCCATGAGCCACTGTGTCCTATCCTGAGTCCCCAGCCTGGAGATCTTGTTTTTGCTCCACATGCATTTCACCAGCCTCACATCAGCTCATCTAGATTCCAGCACTGATTGATGCACCTGATTAGCAGGAGGACAACACAAACTTACTCACCATGGAGATGTGACCAGGAGACTCCTTGTGCTCTGACTGGCTGTTGTGCTTCAGAGTACAAATTAGTGGCTGGGGATGAGACACGGGTCAATCAAAAATGACTCCAAGACTCCTTTATAGAATAGATAAGTGCACTCCTGAGGGATCTCTACATTTCCCAAGAGGACCCTGTGAACTTCATACTGAAAAACAGAATGCAGGCTTCTCAAAGAGACATTTCTATGAATGCATAACAGGGCCATCTAGTATACTACAGTGACTTTTTCATTTACTGTGGAAAAAGACAACTCATTTTTGCCGTAAGAACAATTGTAAACTTACAGTATTTTACATACATTTCTGGCAAAATGTGGCTTGTCCAGGACAGCTTGTATTGACTGCACCCAGATGATGGATAGTATGGATCAGAAGAATGCATTCACAGTCTGAAGCTATGTATGTTCTCTTAGCAAGTTCCATGACTCATTTCCAGTACGTAATATAAAAACATTTTTAAAGAAAACAAAGTGAGAAGTGAGGTGGATTTGTGGTATTTATAATCTATTTTGTAAACTAAGATGAGTGGCAAAACCGCTGCAAAACACCTAATTTAAGTACACAACTAAGAATGGAAATGGAGGACTTGGTAAAGGAAATTAAGTTAATAGTATTTTCTTTTCTATTCATAAATGGAATACACTCAATACAAATGGATTGTTTAAGGAGTCCAACCAAAATGAAATCAGGACAGACCGTGCTGTCCATAGACCCACATCTGTTTCAGCAATTCCAGTGGTCCTCAGCTCAAAGCACTTCAGTTATTTTTTTTTAATTCATTCTGTTTATAAATCTTGAAAAGTATGTCTGTATTTTAATTGGTGCATGTTTTCATTTTTCAGTTGAAGACAGTTTAACAAAAACATTCTCTCTAGCTTTTCTGTACTTGCAAAAGAAGCGGTGCTCATGACTGTACCTGAAGTACATTAGACAAAAAAAAAAAACAAAAAAAAAAAAACAAAAACAAAGCAAAACAGATGAACTGCTGTTTTGTGTTTCTGAGAGGATTGATCTGGTCGTTGTATAACACGCAGATTTGGAAGACTGTTAGTGGAAAAAATGAGGTTCATCAATGCTGTTTAACAAAGCAGGGAGCACTGCATTGTAATGGTTAGCACTGTTACCTCTTGGTTCTCCATTTTGTTTGTTTTTTTGTTAATGTACCTTCTGTCTTTATCTGCATAGGGTTTTGCTAGGTGCTCTGGTTTCTTCCCACATGACAAAGATATGGTGCTAGGTGAAATGGCTATCCTCTACATCAAAAGTGTGCATACTGTACGTGAGTGAGCATTTTTGCATGCTGTGATAAAATGACATCCTGCCAAGAATTAGTTAAAAGAAGTAGCTCATTAAGAGGCTTAGCCATCTGGTTTAGAATATATGTATTTGGGTCGACTTCAGAAGACAGGGAAACCAAAAGACTGAATACTAAAAGATTGAAAATTCAAAATACTGAACACATTTTTAATGCAGGGGGCAAGTCCCTTTGCGCCCCTCATGTGGGGGTTGTGCCCCCCACACCCCCTGCTAACTATATATACCAACTCCAAGACCACACAGCTATGGAGAATAGGCAAATTCCATCATTCAGTATTTTGAATTTTCAGTCTTTTGAATAAATATATATATATATATATATATATATATATATATATATATATATATATATATATATATATATATATATATATGTTACAAGTGAAAACTGCTAACCCTTCTGACACAAATACAGGGTGTACTTGACTTTGCCCCTTTAAGAGTATGATTGTCCAATGCAACACATTTCTTATTCCTTATTTTTCCATTTGAGGTGGGAGGTACATTTCTGATCTTTGTCAATGATAAGTGTACTTTGAGAGGAAGAGGTACTATTTAATGCTGTTGTGGCTTAGCTCAGTAGCAAAGCTGTCATATGTCAGTGGCCAAGAAATCTCTTTCAGGAGTAAGAAAGACAATGTCTACACCACTCTTCCTGATAGCTGCCATGTCTACTGGTAAAGTTTCAGTGAGCTATAGTATAAGAAAATAAAAGGCAAAAAAAAAAAACAGTCAGACGTCATATGTGCCCAAATATACAGCAAAAATAAAAGCATTTTTGCATTCATCATGAAGCTGATATACGATATTTGTGTAGAATGTAAGCATTTTTTCTAATTAAGTACAAAAGCCATTGCAGATGATTATCTCTTTAGGTCAGTGGATCTTTTACTTGTTCATCTGAGTTAAGATAATGTTGCACAAACATGAAGTCCAGGGCAGCACTTCCTTTAGACCACTGTATGTTTCTAGAATACTTGAGAACCTACTTGATGACTGTAATTTTTATGTGAATTTTTATTAATATATCTTTAAATGATGATGGTGCTTCCATCTTGAATGTACAACTAACTCATGACTTAAAACAATGTGAAATCTACCTCACAATAAAGACCACAGAATGACAAAGGCTTAGTTTACTGGTTGCTCTCTTTTCATACTTTGCTACAGTTATTTAACATTATGCCATGGATTACTTTAGTCATCCAGTCTGCAGATGGCATTGATCATGATAACATATAAAACTTCTGAACATAGATTTAGGCATCATATCTTACTGTGTTGAGCAATGTTAGTAATATAACACCTTACAGAACCGTACAGACAGCCATATCTGTCCCCCAGCATTGATGAACAGTTCCATTCAGTAAATAAAAATGTTAATTTAATGCCAAATTATTCTGGTCATTAAATTCAAAAAAGGATGAGCATATGGTCACTCTTATACTGACCCTCAAGACAAACCTTTCATATACCTATGTTCCCAACACGCTACAGAAACACCCCCCCCCACACACACACACACACACACACACACACACACACACACACACACACACACACACACACACACACACACACACACACACACACATATATATATATATATATATATATATATATATATATATATAGATGTAGATATAGATATAGATGCATTCAAATATTCATACACAGCTGCCTAACACACACTTTCAGGTACTCATAAAAAAAGATATTTCCATTACTCACTTATACAATTCCACTTTCTAGATTTTATTCATGGAAACAAAGTTAACAAAATCACTGTGTGTGTGAAAGGAGAGAAGTCTGGAAAAGAGCAATGACTCTATAATATAACAGACTGAAAAAAAAAAACACTAATTTCAGAAATGACCAGTTAGCATTGTAAAATCTATGCATTTACATCAGTATGCATGTGCGTATATTTGCATGTGTGTGTGGTTGTGTGCATCTGAAGGATGAGTTAACTAATATACCTGATACCAACGCCTTGCAGCACATTAATGTCAAATATATATAAGGCATGGTGCAAGGTGTGTTACTCCAAGTGTGGTAAGGGAGTATAGAATACAAGACATGTACTTTAAATGAACTGACTAACCTGCAACATATTTTGTTTTGTATCAGCACAATTAAGTAAATTTATAACATAAAAATATTAAATGACTATTGTAGCAATGAAATGACTTACAGAAATCTTTCAAAATGAAAAAATAAATGGACAAAACATGATCATGTAACAGTAATAATCAGTGATGGGGGTTATTTTATTTATTTATTTTATTTATTTTTATTTTACATTTGTTGACCGGGATAGTCCGACTGGATGCATGTCTATTTTCAGCGGAGGCCCGGGGAGAAAAGCTCCAAGGGTAAGCAGATACAACATTACATAATACCAGCATTACATATTACAAACAGACTATTTACAGAGATTACATAAGTAAGCAAGTTAAACAAAGTTCCACAGGTTACAGTTAATCCTGAGCACAAGTCAGGATTAAATTAAATTACACAGTAAACTGGTTAACAGATTTTTACACATTCTAGAGAGAGTTAGCCAGGCTCGATACATTGACATAGCCAGTTAAGTGACAAATGTTGTTTGAGTCTAGTTTTAAATCGACCTAAGGTGGAAAGTAAGGTAATATCAGCTGGAAGAGAGTTCCAGGATCTACTTACAGAGTTTGCAAAGAGAGAATCACCGGCTGTGTTATTAATTTTGCTAGTCTGAATTAGTAGTTTGTTAGAGGATCGAAGCGGTCTAGGATTGTTATAGGGGGTGATAATATTTTTAAGTGCAGGAGTATTGTCCGGATTATAGAGGATTTTATAGGCCATAATCAGTTGGTTATACTGGATTAGGCTGGGTAGTTCAAGCCAACCAAGCTGATTTAGATTGATGCAATGATGTGTCCTAAAAGGCAGCCCAGTGGCAAACCTGGCAATGTGGTTGTAGCAAATTGAGAGTTTGTTAAGGACATCTTGTTCAAATTCGAGAGCAGAGGGGATGCATACAGAAGGGTTGAAAGAAGGTGGGAGCGAGCTATGGCAAATTTTAGCTGGAGGGGTTAGGAAGGCTTTTATTCTGTAAAGTGACCCTAGTTTTTTATTGATGGTTTTGATAGTTTGGTTAACATGTAGGTCAAATTTGAGATTATTGTCTATGATGACACCTAATAGTTTTGTAGATGGGTCAGGGGAGATTATTGTGCCATCATTTGATTTTATGTAAAGGTGAAAGCGGTAGACCTACGTGTTGGTGAAAATAACAGCATTTTAGTTTTTTTAAGATTTAGGATCAGACGATGTTCAGAAAGCCAGTTTTCTATTGCATTAAAGGTGGTCTGGATAACTTATGCAGTGTTTATCAACCTGTATTAATATTACCCCACTTGGGCTTTGCCCTTTTGGCTTAGTGCAGCCTTGTATCTAAATACTATGCAACTCCCCCGCCTACATTGCTGATTATGACTTAGTTAATATACAAAACAATTATACACAGTGAGAGTTCTATCACTTGTAAATCATAAGGTATAGTTATCTCAGCATTAAATGTACTGTCACAGTGAAGTACTTTGTAAATAATTCAAATAGTAACACTGATAGTAATTGTTATATTGTATAACATTACATTAAGTAATGCAGTTGTGATGGCAGAAAGAGCCAAGTTGTCTAGCTAGTCTACACAATTTGTACAACTAGTGCTTTTTGGTTGTCCTTCTAATGCCCCGTTTCTTAGGCAACCACCTATCCCTATTTCTGAAGTATGCTGTAGTCTTACAAACCTGCTCAGGTAACCTGTTGCATTTATCTATTGCACATTATATAATGTGCTTTTAAATGTCTAGTTTGAACTTTGTACCCTTAATCTGATGCGTCTCTCATTCCTCCATTGTATGCCTTTTCTTCAGTGTCCCATATACCCGCTGTTCTCTAAGTGTTTTATAAGCAAATATTTTGCCTGTTCTTCCTCTCCTGTTCTAAACTGAGAGAAAAGCTATATATCAAACATCCTGTCTTCACACAGCATGTTCTCTATTCCCTTTATTACTCTGGCAGCTTTTTTTCATAGATTCTAAACTAGCGTAATATTTTTATTCCTGTACAGGCACCAGAAATGAAAACAGTACTTCAACTGAGCAAGACCAGGAATCTATAATGGAGTAATACAACCTCTATTTTCTTGCAGCCTATTTTCCTAAAGCTACAGCCCACTATCTCTTTGATTTTGGATGCAGCTTTCTAATTTTATACCTTATAGTTAATTTTATATGTGTATGAATGTATGCATGAATGTATGTATTCATGCATGTATATTTGTATTTTTGATAGGGCTGGCCTTAATGAGCAATGAAGATTTTCAAAGTGGACCTTTTGCTGTTACTACTGCATTAAACCCTTTTTCCTGATCTTTCCTTTTAAGGTCACTTCTCCTAGGTAGCATTCCACTCAGATTATTAGAGCCTAGGTGAACTATATGAGCCGAGATGAATTACTTTCCATTTCCCTTCATTAAGCCTCAGATGTCACTTGTATTCTCCTCATACACCCTCCTCAGGTCTCTTTGAAGGTTTGCTTCTTCAACCTCCTCTGTTCCTTGTTGTGACATCTCTATGCTGGACCAGTAATCAAGGAGCCTGAATCCTCACCACTGACACTGGAGAGGGGCATTCACTTGGAATACAAATGGATACACAGTATTTCCAGATGCAGACCTCTCTGCATCAAGCACAATTTCCCTTAAGAGCACATAGGGAACACACTCAGTTCGGGGGCTAAGTTTCTCTATCTGTCTCCCACCAGGTCCCCAGTAAGGCTCACCACTGGTACAGCTGCAGAGTTAAGTTCTCCGACGAGTGCCCAAGCCAAGTTTTCCACCACTCTCTCTATGAAACCAGTTCTTTGTGTCTCTGCTCCAAGTAGCTGACATACATACACTGTGAGATTTGCTGTACACACACACACACACACACTTGGGGATTGGCAGACACAGGTAATTATGCTAGTTATCAGTGCCACCAAGCACTACAAAGCCAGCTATCTAAGGCTCTTGCAAGGGTACTCAATTATACTGAGTGAAATTAATATTAATACAAATGGTAATGTTGACCAAGTAGTGAGGCTTTCAGGAGCGGCCAGAATTATCACCAAATAAACATGTGCAAATACTGTCAAAGCTTAAATATTCTTTAAAAAAGACCAACTACAATGACAAGTTTAAATATATTTAATAATAAATAATAAAAGAACATGAAAATACTAAATATCTATTTATAGTAAACACAAGAGTTTCAATTACAGGGAATATTAAAAATAACTCTGATGGAAAGTTTCACACAGTTATAGAAAAACAGCATTGAGCTAGTCTGGCTATCTATTCCTGATTGACTAAAAGAATAACTGTTCCTACTTACTGAATAGAGGAAGGCAAGATGGGTGAGTGGTCCTTGTTGTCAGATCCAAGACAGAAGGCAGAATGCTGCTGAGACTTCAGTCTCCTCTAATATTAAAATATTATTTCTGTACAGAATGACACCACACACACACATCTGGTCATCTGGCTCTGTTTCCCACACTATCCCCCATCACTAGAAGATGCCAAAGTTTTATTTATTTTATATTTGTTTACTAGAAAAGTCCAAATGGACATAGGTCCTTTTTCACTGGAGGCAAGTTCCAGTTACAGACAAATTAGAGTTAACAAACATGTAAAAAAGATACAGAAGTATCAATAACAGAAGTTAACAAATATTTAGGAATTACTGCATTGATAGCAAATAACAGATACATAATGGTGGTGAATACAATTCTTTAGCTAGAAGCATTCACATTATATATCATAATGAGTAAAATACAGTTTAAATGATACAGAAGGCAATTTTCCTACAGATGTTGTTAATACTAGCTGTGAGATTTTGTTTTCAAGGACAATAATTTACAAGGAGACTAAGGAAGGTCTGTCTAGGAGAGTTGCAGAACATAGCCAGGTGTCTGTTAAGTGTGATTTAAGGAGCTTTTTAAATTGTAAGATGGAGGTGTTTGAGGTTGTTATGGATGGCAGCTTTTTCCATATTTTAGGAATATAGTTAGAAAAGAGAGAATTCCCAGCAAAGTTGTTGGCTTTGGTGGTATCTAGAAGGTGTTGGTTACTGGAGTGAAGAGATTGAGAAGTGGTATGTGGATATGTAATATTTTGGAGAGCAGGGGTTTTATCAGGTTGGTGGAGAATTTTGTGTGCAAAGGTTAGTCGATTAAAGTGTAGAAGCTGTGGAAGTTCAAGCCAATTTAGTTGTTTAAGAGATGCACAGTGATGTGACCTATAGGAGGCACCAGTATCAAACCTTGCTATTTTATTATAGCAGGATTCCAGTTTGATTAAGTTGATTCTGCAGAGGGTGGTTAGTACTGGGGAGGCACAGGAACTATGTGTTACCATACACACAGATAGAGCTTTGCTCAGATGCGGTGCAGCTGCTGAAAGTCATAAAACCATACCACTCTTCCTACAGGAGCTACAACCTATTCTCTAGCACAGACATTGCATCTCTGGTTCCATTCAAAACTGTTGGATAATATCTTTATTGTTTAACCAATCAAGGAATTTAATTTCAAGAATATTTTGCAAACTCAGGTAGATTAAGATTAACTTCTTCACTTCCAGTATATGCTGTTACAATGTATGCATTTAAACAGTTACAATAATGCATGTACATCTCTTTTTCTTCCAGCAGGGCACACTGTTGATGCATTTTAACACAATCAATCCTCACAAATACATTTTCAGCACAAGGATCTATACAGATCAGTTTGATATACAATGACATATAATTATTTACAAAATTCCAGCTAGCTGTGCTGGCATATGTTACAAATCCACTGTTCTATTTCTCCTGGCATGGCTGGCAGTACCTCCTATCATCACATATGTTGCTGCTACCCTCCAATAGTTTGATCCTGTTCTTAATGTCCATTGCAGTTTCTAATCTTTTGACCTCTTCCTCTGGCTTCTTGTACTTTTGCCTGCACTCATCTTCTCTCCTTTCTAACTCACTAAATGTCTTCTCCTTTGCATAGGTCACCTCTTTAACCTGCCCACATAACCATATTGACCTTTACCATCCCCTGATTTGTTCTTTTCCTGCACGTTTTTCATAGCTGTCTGTATGCCCTTTTCTACCATTACCCACAGGCTCTTTGTTCTTTATATAGGTTTCCAGTCTTCCATTTCAGGCTTAAAATTTTCTGAAGCATAATGTAGTCTGCCTTTTTGTAGTCCTGTAGGTTCATATTTAAGTACTAGGCTAGCTGTCCTTGAGGACATTTTTAAGCCTAGCCAGTTTCCCTTTTTGTGCTTGAAATAACTTATCCCATTTCATTAGAGATGGCCTTACCCATTCCATGGTCGATAATTACATAATAACTCTAATGAGAATAACTGGGGTCATACCTTAGATAAATTGAGGGGACACATGCATGGGATGGATCCCTATTGAAAGTAGGAAAGTTACAAAGTGCAAATGCTCAGATAAGCGAAAATGCTGCAAATCGAAAACGTTATTAGCCCCCCACACCCCCGCTAAATATATATTCCAACTCCGAGATCGCACTACAGTGAAGAAAGGGCAAATAGTCCGATCTTCACTGTACTGTGATGAAAAAAAAAACAAACTTCGATTTGCTGCATTTTCGCTCATCTGAGCATTCACACTTTGTAACTTTCGTGCTTTCAATATGTAACCGCATGGGATAAATACTTTACTTTGGTTCTTTGTCTGTTGCTCCCCTTACCCAGGATGAATAAGACCCCTGCATAGTAATTGTTGGCAAGGTGCACTCTTACTGATAGGTTTTAATCCCCTTATGCTTGTTAAGTATAATGACCAGTGTTTTAACATTTATGGTGCATTCCCATACCAGCTGACTAATTTTATGTTTCTCTACAACCTCTACTATTTCATTCTCTTTCCCCTGTTTGTATGCTGGAATGCATCACTATGCTTCTGTGAGATTAAAGAACCCCATCAATACAACTTTATTGTTTCTATCTCTGGACTTCATCCATTCCTTTTACTACCCATCATTCCCTCTTTCACATCCACTGATTGATATATTGTATCCAACCACCAGCTATCATCCTTTTCACCTCTTGTATGACTACTAAGCAGCTCAGTTTTGATGTTTATTAATGTTTCTGTCTTCTATGTTTTCCTCCTCTGTACTTAAATTTTACAGAATCTCTGTACTGTCCTGTTTTGCCCTTTCTCTCCTGCATGGACAATTGGTATCCTGGAATCATTGTTAACACACAGTTTTTTCATTTGCCCAGTTTTCTATCACATCTGCTATGTCTGTTTCTTCTTCTTCTTACATGGAGGTTTGAAGCTCTCCCATTTTCAGCTCCTGGCATTACTCAATATGACCCTTCACCATCCCTGCCAGTCTCAACTGTCGTGTGCTTCATCCTTTTTTCATTCCACTCACTGTTTGTGACCTCTGATTCATACCCTAAATTACATTCCTTTTCACACAGGTACCTATTCATTGTATCTGCTACATTTCCTGCAGATTCTTCAATCTTCACATCTATTGCTTTCTTTATTTACCTACCTCCTTCTGCTTCACTTAATTTCTCCTTCTATCATTCTGTTGGCCACCCCTTCCTCCTCACTTTAATGGCATAACTCTGATATGTCTTGGAATCTTGGATTTCAGCATAGCTGGTGAAAGAGAAAGTCCATCAGTGACATAGAGATTGCTTTACTTAAGTAATACAAATCTGTGCTCATCAGTGCACTTTCTGAGCCACTCATTTTATTTTAGAATATTACGAATCTTTGCTGTAGTAGCACTTGGCAATGATGGCACCCCTCCATCCCAAAAAAAAAATAGTACATGCCCCAGCTGTGTGCATGTCATAGCCATCTCCTTGTGCCCTTCCTTATCCTTCTGTAGCACCACCTGCCAAATCCTTGGTGTCTGTGTCATCCGTGACAGGTTTGCACTCTTCACTGGCTGGTTCTTTCAAAATTACATCTTACAGCAGTTCTCAGTTTGACACATCCCCTCCATTCTGAGCTACTTGCCACCTGACTTCCCTTATAAATGAGCTCTGATCACTAGAATTCCTCTCCTTCATACCGTCCATCTCTGTTGCATTCCTTCTAAGGCTGCCTGTGTATCTCTCCTACTTCCCACTCCTAACTGGACCTCCAGTCCATTCCATTTCTGAAACTATGTTTGTTTTCCACCTGTTCAGTGTCTGAAAGTCAAACACTATCTCCTGCCTTCTTGTTCTGGTTAGCTTTCTCCTGTATTGCCCACAACCACTTATAGGTTCATAGGTTCATAGGTAGGTACTAGGCTATCAGCCCAAGGGCCTACGTAAGCCTAGCCAACAAGGTTCCCTGACTTACGCCACCCAAGAAAGTTATTTTCCTGTGCCACTGTCGAGCAGAGACACAGAAGTGATCCCCGGGGTGTATTTCCTATTTCCCATCCACTCATCAAGATTTTTCTTGAAGAGTGCTAATGAAGAACTTTGCTTGACATAGATGGGTAGCCTGTTCCAGAGTATGTGAAGTCTCTAGGACAGGAATCTATCTCTCCAGCATATCCTGTTTATTGTGGTGACAAGGTTTAGGTCCCTAGAGCATGTAGCTTGGAGGGATTGGGATTTCTTTAGGTGTAGCATGTCCAACAGCTCTGGGTTTGACATAGCTTTATATGTTAGGCAGAGATCATCTCGGAGTAGGCGATATGCTACGGAGTAAAGCTGGAGTTTTTTGAGGCGGTCAGTGTAGGGCATTTGTTTGAGGCCAGTAATCCTCTTTGTGAGGTACTTCTGTGGCCTTTACTTATTCTTCCTTTGTCTTTTCACAGCTTCCCTCCTCAAACTCCCTCACTATAGTCCCTTCATCGAGTATGTAGCAGTCTCTCCCTTCCCCTCTTCCATCTGGCAGGTTTCCGATATTACGGCTTGCTCTGCTGCTCTCCTCCATGCCTTTACTTTCAGCCATAACCATTTCCTCTCTAGTCATGACTGACCCTGTTCCTACTCCTTCATGCCTCTTCCTTCTCTGTTCCATCTTTGCTATCTTATCTAGTCTCCCTTTTATCCTTCTCATCCCCTTACATTTCCCCAGGTCCTGTTATTCACCACCCACTGCAGCTGACTGACCTAGGGTCTGAGCTTACAAATCATCTTCTTCATCTGAACTGCCTCAGCATTTAGCATTCCAATCCTACAGCCTCTACAATTACCTGCATTCCTCAGCTTCTTCAGATACAGTGCCATGACTCATCTTGTTCCATCACCTCTCCTCCAACTCATTTTCCCTTTTTTCCCTGTTTTAGTTCTATTTTACTTATCTGAATAAAGTCTATGTTGACTGATTTCCATTGATTTACTCATAATTTACTCTGATATTCCTTCACTTAGCAACTGCTTCAGACAATCTTCCCTTCACTAAATCCTTGTCTTTTTCCTTCATCTGGTTTGTCATTTTGTTTTTGTATGCCCTGTCCTCTTAGAATATTCGAACATGCATTTGTTGGATCTGAGGAGAGGAGCGGTACAAATGAAAATGGTAATGTCTTTGTTATTTCCTACAAGTCAGTCTGCCCTTTGCACAAATTAAATAAAAATGACATGTACTAATGTTATTTTAAAAAAAAAAAAATCTTGAAAATGTAAAAGGAAAATTTCAACTCTATTGAAATGAATTTCCATACAATGTTATAGTCATGTAAGTAAGGCGTTAACAGACATGATGCAAAAACAGCTCTTAACTCATCACATCCAAGTGACCCCTCAAGGTGCATCTGCAGTTAACTCCTACTGACGCCTCTAGGCATCAAATATTGCTTGTTCTTATTTGCATCAATAATTCTAAAACCATGCTATGCACAAGGTTTAAAAGATTTCATCTTAAAGCTTACACAGTGGCAAACTCAACTTCATTAACATTTGACCACTGTCTAGTGTAGGTAAATAGATATTAACTTTTTGTTTAATATTAATTTCTATAAGTTTCACATTTTTTCTAAATATCTCAATAACAGAGTAACACAGAACTCCTTAGCCTCCTATGAAAGCTCTCAGCTAGATGAATAAAATGCTGCTGACAGTATGCATGTAACTTGAGTGATTGCTGAGATATAAGTTTACAAAATGTTCATAGGTTTATAGGTGTGTACTAGCCTAATAGCCCTGGAGCCTTTACAAGCCTAGCCCATAGAAGTGCCCTGGCATCGTGTCGCCCAACGTTAGTTCCCAGTGCCTCCATCAAGTAGAGCCACTGGATGGATCCCTGGGGTGAACATTCTATTACCTATCCACTCATCAAGATTTCTCTTGAAGAGGGATAGCAAGATGCTCTGCTTGACACATGCGGGAAGTCTATTCAAGAGCATGGGCAGGGTGAGGAACCTGTCCCTGCAGCATATTCTGTTGATTGTGGTAATGAGGTTGAGGTCTCTGCAGTGTATGGTGCGGAAGGATTGGGATTTCTTTAGATGTAGCATTTCTAACAGAGCTGGGTCAGACATGGCTTTGTAAGTCAAGCAGAGATCGCTTCTAAGTAGGCGATATGAGACAGAGAATATCTGGAGTCTTTTGAGTCTGTCCATGTAGGACATGTGTTTAATGCCTAGCATCCTCTTTGTGAGATACTTCTGTGGCCTCTCCAGCTGTTGCAGGTGTCTAGTGAGGTACATGCCAAAAGGGGCATTATACTCAATGATTGGTCTAATGAGGGAAGAGTAGAGGGAGACAATGACCTCCTTTTTCCTGGATGCAAAACCCTTGGTAATGAAATGTGCCACACAGAAGGACTTTCTGACCACAGTGGCAATGTAACGGTTGAAGGAGAAGTTGCTGTCAACCTGCATCCCCAGATCTCTTATAATGCCTTTAGTGTTCAGTGGGCCCCCATCGATGTGGTAATTAGTAGGAACTGAGTTTTTACCAAAGGGGATGACAAAGCATTTTTTGGTATTAAGCTTAAGGCCATAGTTTCGACACCAGTCATTTGTCTCAGTGAGGCCTTTCTGTAGGATGTCTGCATCACTTGGGGAGTTAATAATGGCTCCCAGCTTGTAGTCATCTGTGAACTAGGTCAGCCAGAGTCCCTTTGTGTTGGCCTGGACTTCTGAGAAGTAGATGCCGAACAGGGGAGGACCCAGGACTGATCCCTGTGGGCCTCCAGTCGTGACTGGTCAGCCGTCTGAAATGGAGTCTGCTACCTTCACACTGTGTGTGTATGCTATCTCTGAGCCAGTTTGCAATACATCTAGTGATTTAAGGGTTGATGCCTAGTTTGGTGAGTTTATCAATAATTCCCAAGTGAGGAATGGTATCAAAGGCCTTGGCCAGATCGAGGTAGGCTGTATGTACTGCCGTACCTTCATCCACAGCCCTGGTAACTGACTCAGAGAAGTCAACCAAGTTGAGCAGGCATGATCTCCCTTTTACAAAACCAAATTGTGGGTCTAGAATTTGGAGATTTCCTATATCTCTGTTAATCAGGTCCATGATGATGTGCTCCATAGCTTTACATATCAAACTTATCAGGCTAATAGAGTGGTAATTCCCAGGGTCTGTAGTCACTCCCCCTTTATGGAGAGGGATGACTGTAGCAGTGCACTATTCAGTAGGGACAAAGCCTGAGGTGAGTCTGTGACTGAACAGGGCACACAGATGTGGTGCCAGTTCACTTTGTAGTTCATGTAGAACACAGCCAGTGATATTATCGGGTCCCATGGAAGCTGTATTCTTGGCCTTGGACAATGCAGCTTTAACCTGTGCTGCAGTAATGCTGGGTGGCTGGCATTGTTTCAGTATTGTGATTGGTCCTTTGGGGGGGGGGGGCTAAAGTTGGCACTGAATCTGTCAGCCAGTATGTTGGCCATATCTGTTGGCTCAGTATAGGAGGTACCATTGTGCAGTAACTCAGAGCAAATCTGGATATTGCCATGGAGGTTCTTGATATAACTATAAAAGGCTTTGTGATTGTTTTTAGTGTCTGCCACAATTCTGCCTTCATAGCTGGCTTTGGAGGATTTGATGAGGGATCTCAACTTTTTGTTGAGGCTAATAAAGTAGTTGTTCCAGTCTTGGGACGTCACCTTTTTCTGCAACAGTTTCCTCCTTCTCTTGTAGAGTTTATTAATGGCAGGGGACCACCAGATTGGCTTCCTTTTTTTGGAGGAGAGCATTTTGGTTCTGTTGGGTATTCCTAGTTCCATGCATTTAGGTACATGTTCATACAGTGCATTGGTGTATGATTCGGCAGTCATGCAGCAATTTTCCATTGGCATGGGTGACGTGAAGTTAGCCACCTCTACTTTTAGGAGCCCAAAGTCAGGTTTGGAGAAGTTTTTCAAGGTGGTTACCTTTGCGGGGGGTGTGATGAGACATGGATTTCCATGGTGATTAGTTTATGGTTGGCTCTGACCAGGGAGGGATTGATTATTGGTATAGAGCAATGGTTGCCCATGTTAATAATAACCAGGTCAAGAATGTTGCTTCCTCTAGTGGGGGTCAGAATGAGCTGGTCCAAGGCATTGGAATTGATGAATTCCAGGAAGCGTTGGACCAGTGTATTGGTGCTTGAGTAGTTTTTCAGTTGATGGAGGGGTAGTTGAAGTCTCCTAGTATGAGTGTTGGGTAGGACCTTCATAGATTCCAGGGTGCTTAGGAATCTGGAGTGAGAGTCTAAGGACATGGTTGGGGACCTATAGCAGGCCATGATCTGGATCGCCATCTTACCCAATGTTAGTTGTACCTGAAGTATCTCAGATGCATTATACTGGACTACTAATCTGGAGGTGTGCATATCATTTATGAATATGGAGACACCACCACCTTTGGAGCTTCGGTCTATGTTTTGGGCAGAATGGTGTGGAATGAGTTATAGCCTGGAAGTGGATGAGTGCTTCCTGATGCTTTAAACCAGGTCTCCATTACAGCACAAATGTCGCTGTTCTCCATTTTGAGCTTTGAGCGAGTGCATCTTGAGATTTAGACTTCTAGCATTGAGCAGCATGACCCTCAGATAGCATTTATTTATAGCTGTTATGGTGGTAATTTGGTCTTTGGATCACCGCCTAAAAAAAGGCACTATAGGGGTGGCAAGAGCCTTAGCCAGTACCCGGAAATACCCGGAAACCCAGGGGTGACAGATGCAGGCCATCTCTGGCAAAGCATCGAGGTCTGTCAATTATGTCATCCCAAGCAGACAGATATTGGATCCCCTTAGAATGACACCAGAAACTTAGCCAATTGTTGAGGTCAATCATTTTCTGTTTGTACTGCAGTATCATTCTGGGTGATGGTAGGATACTGCTCAGGGCTAGGGTCATAACTGTATGGGCCACATAATCCAAGAGCTCCGACATGTCTCTTTTCATGTAGTCCAGGGAGGTGCATCTCAGGTCATTTACACCCACAAGGACAATGACTGAGTCATACTTGTACTTGTTGTGGAGTGACCTGAGTGCATGTGTTATGTGTCGGATTCTGGCACCTGATAGACATCTGACTGTTACCTTCTCCTTATTCAACCTATCTAGTGAGTGGAACATCTGTGTGCCTCACTATTGAGTCACCTATGATTAGTGTATTGGCCAAGGTGTTTATCCTTAGGGGTGTAGGTTGAGGGTCACACTGTGGAGGTGAGCTATGTGCCCTGTGGTTTGTGCTATGTTGTGGTGGTTGAGTGCGTTTCTGTCTTGGAGGTCTCTGGTGTTTGGGTAAATTTCTATTGAGAGCCTCCATGAAGGTGGGTGTGTGGTTTGTGTTTTTATATGAGAGCTGTGATGGTGGGTGTTCTGGAGGGCTATGTGTTCCATGTGGTGTGGTGCAGGTGTCAACCTTCTCCTCTTGACCAGTTAGTCCGGTCTTGGCTGGAGAGTTCATAGCTTCCAATCTGGTGATATAATTGCATCTCTCACAAGTCTGAGTGTTGGGAGTTAAGAGGAGAGGGTTGTCTGTGTACATGAGGCAGTTGCTACACTACCTCAGAATTCCCAAGTGCACCAGGTTAATAGGAGAAAGCACAGGCAACTGCCCTTTAATCATGCCAGGAGGGCTGGTCGTAACTACTAAGTACTGGAGCTATTTCCATGAAGAATGACTAGTGCTGATGGCACTTAGGTGTGCTACAATAATTGCTACACTACAAAAACCTGTTGAAGTGCAAAGTGGTTAAGCTATTTGAAGTGCAAGAGAGAAAGAGAAAGAACTAGCAAGATCTATGGGAAAAGCTGAAGAGCAGACTTTTTGGCACCAGTGATAGTTTACCTCAGCTTGGCGCCACTGCGCAGAGCTTAAGCAAGCTCAAACCCACACAAATGTGGACTTTTAAACCAGAAAGTTGAAAGGGATAGAAAAACTGCCCAAACAGCTAATAAACTACAATTTCTGGGCCAGAAACAACTCCTCCTGTGGTAAATAGGCTACCTAGTGCTTATCACTCCCATTGATAAGCTAAAAGGCTTCCCCGCAACACAGAAAGGCTTGGGGGGGGGGCTCAGAAGCTTACAAACAGTCCTGGATACAGCAAATCTGTATCTGGACTAGATTAGTAACAGGAGAGGAGGGAAACAAGCTTAGAACTGTTGTCTTTTTTTACAGAAAAGCAACAAAAACAGCAGTAAAAACAATTCAAACACAGTGCAAGCTAACACACTTAAGTATGTAGCAATATTAAAGCAAATACAGTTTAAATAAATGCAATTAAATCAAAAAATGACTAAAACAAGTGCAGAAAGGAGTAACTTACCCAAAAATCAAAATAGAGGCACTTAGAGTATCTCTTTCTCCTTCCTGATGCTCTTGCAGTCTGCAGGATGCTAAAACTGGATCCGTGGAGCTTAAACAAGCGCAAACACAAGCAAACACAGGCTTTTAAACCAGAAAGTTGAAAGGGATGGAAACTGCCCAAACAGCTAATAAACTACAATTTCAGTGCCAGAAACCACTCATCTTCTGGTAGACAGGCTAGCTAGTGCTTACCACTCCCACTGATAAGTTAGAAGGCTTCCCTCCAACACAGAAAGGCTTGGGGCGGCTCAAAAGCTTATAAACAGTCCTGGATATAGCAAATCTGTATCTGGACTAGACTAGTTACAGGAAAGGCGGGAAACAGACTTTGAACTTTTTTTTTTTTTTTTTTACAGAAAGACAGCTAAAACAGCAGTAAGAACAATTCAAATGCAGTGCAAGCTAGCACACTTGTGTGTGTAGCAATATTAAAACAAATACAAAATGGAGGCACTTAGAGTATCTCTTTCCCCTTCCTGATGCTCTTGCAGTCTGCTAACACTGGATCCACGGAGCTTAAACAAGTGCAAACCTGTGCAAATGCAGGCTTTTAAACCAGAAAGTTGAAAGGGATAGAAAAACTGCCCAAATGGATTATAAACTACAATTTCTGGCCTAGAAACCACTCCTCTTCTGGTAGATAGGCTACCTAGTGCTTACCACTCCCACTGATAAGCTAGAAGGCTTCCCTCCAATACAGAAAGGCTTGGGGGGCTCAGAAGCTTACAAACAGTCCTGGAGATAGCAAATCTGTATCTGGACTAGACTAGTTACAGGAAATGCAGGCCTTTAAACCGGAAGTTGAAAGGGATGGAAAAACTGCCCAAACGGCCAGTGAACTACAATTTCTGAGCCAGAAACCACTCTTCTTGTGGTAGATAGGCTGCCTAGTGCTTACCACTCCCACTGATAAGCTAGAAGGCTTCCCTCCAACACAGAAACACTTGGGGGGGCTCAGAAGCTTACAAACAGTCCTGGATGCAGCAAATCTGTATCTGGATTAGACTAGTTATAGAAAAGGCGGGAAACATGCTTAGAACTTTTTTGTTTGTTTTTTACAGAAAAGCAGTTAAAACAGCAGTAAAAACAATTCAAATGCAGTGCAAGCTAGCACACTTGAGTGTGTAGCAATAATAAAGCAAATACAGTTTTATTAAATGCAATTAAATTAAAAAATGACTAAAAGCAAGTGCAGAAAGCAGTAAATTAGGAAAAAATCAAAATGGAGGCACTTAGAGTATCAGAAAACAATGCCAGCAAATATTCAAATAATTCAGTCAAGCAAAAATTAAGACAGTACAGAACTCTGAATAGTGTTAAAAAATATACTTATCAGCTCTATATTTCCAGATTGTTTGAGAAGCACACACAGTTAGAACACAAGGAGATTCTAGCAATGGTATGCAGGACTTTATTGAGAGAAGGTTTTGTTAAGGGTTTGTACACAAAAGTGTAGACTACAAGAACCTTCTTAAATGTAAAGTAACTCACCTGAAACAGAAGTGTTAAGACCAAAGCTTAAAATGCTTAGAATAACAGATAAATTTAATTCAGCTACTAACGAGCAGTATTAAATGCAGCAGAATAATAGCACTCAAGCACTTAAGAGCGCACAACAAAAATAAGGTAATAAAGTATGAAGAACACAATTACAGTAAAAGCAGATGAATAAAGTATACAAATGTTTTTAAAGTGGAAAGGGAGGAAACAGAAGTGTTCAAAGTCAAAGAAGCAATGGGGTAGTCCTGCCCAAATAATCTCACTGCACTATGATTATGTAATAGTTACTGTGTTTACTGTCACTTATAAAATTCAGTTTAAGACCTAGTACCTAAAAAATACTACTGCTACAATTGTTTGTGCTGAAGTGTTTGCCATTTAATACTTGTTTCATAGTCCCTTTGGTTCCAGAGATATTAACATTTGTTTGAAATGTGAGCACATCATTTGATTCTGTCAAAAGGCTTAGGCTCCACCCAGTGGAAGTTACAGTGCAAACCTCCTGAGCTCCATTGGAGGGAATGAGTTAATACAATGCATATGTATTCCAAATCTGATTCTTCAAAAGATTACTTCTGCGTACTTTTGTGAATCAATTGACTAATCTTGAAGTGAATGACATGAAAAATGCATAGTGCATCCAAGAAAACCAATATATCATCGTTTCTACATCCAGGTTTCACCAGATCTCTTCCAGTGCCCTCAACACATTAGGAATAGGTAAATTTAACTGAGGAGCCATTCTCTACTAGTAACACATAATGTAACTACCAGGTGTGTGGGTGGTTCATCCAGAAATTATACTTGCAATATGATCCAGTATGCCATTTGGATTTCATAGCTGGCTGGGTCATACAGTAAGATGAATTTCTTGATAAAAAAATCCTTACTAAATGGCTTACTTTACAGTTTACATTCTCCTTTGAGGATGTTGTTGAAAAAATGATAGCCTTTTTAAGATTCCACCCTGCAGGAGAAACATTTCTTGAACAAGTCTTCTTCTGACTGTCTGACACAGGTCATCTACACCATGGTTTCACTGAGTCTATATCTTTCATGAAATAACGGATTCTTCTCTTTCTAGGATTCCCCATATCTGTAAAAAAATGTAATCAGGACTACCATAGGTTCATAGGTGTGTACTAGGCTAATAGCCCTGGGGCCTTTACAAGCCTAGCCCATAGGATTACTCTGGCATAGTGCCACCCGACCTTAGTTCCCAGTGTCTCTGTCGTGTAAAGCCACTTGTGTAATCCCCGGGGTGAATTTTCTATTTCCCATCCACTCATCAAGATTTCTCTTGAAGAGGGCCAGTGAGGTGCTCTGTTTGACATGTATGGGAAGTCTATTCCATAGCATGGGCAGTCTCTGGGTTATGAACCTGTCTCTCCAGCACTTTCTGTTGATTGTGGTAATGAGGTTGAGGTCTTTGGAGTGTGTTGTGTGGAAGGATTGAGATTTCTTTAGATGTAGCATTTCTAACAGAGTTGAGTTAGACATGGCGCTTTGCTAGCCAAGCAGAGCTTGCCTCTAAGGAGGCGATATGAGACAGAGAATAGTTGGAGTTTTTTTAGTCTGTCCATATAGGATAAGTGTTTAAGGCCTAGGATCCTCTTTGTGAGGTACTTTTGCAGTCTCTCCAGTTGTTGCAGGTGCCTCGTGAGGTACATGCCAAATGGGGCATTGTACTCGATGATTGGCCTAATGGGGGAAGAGTAGAAGGAGACAATGACCTCTTTCTTCCTCGATACAAAACCTTTAGTAATGAGATGTGCCACATAGAAGGACTTTCTGACCACAGTGGCAATGTGGTGGGCAAAAGAGAGGTTGCTGTCAACCTGTGTTCCCAGATCTCTTATAACACCTTCTGTGTTCAGTGGACTACCATCGATGTGGTAATTCATGGGAACTGGGTTTTTCCCAAAGGGGATGATGACACATTTTTTGGCATTGAGCTGAAGGCCATGGTTTTGACACCAGTCATTGGTCTCAGTGAGGCCTTTCTGTAGGATGTCAACATCACTTGGGAAGTTAATAATGGCTCCCAACTTGCAATCGTTTGCGAGCTTTGTCAGTCAGAGTCCCTTCGTGTTGGCCTGGACTTCTGAGAAGTAGATACCAAACAGGAGAGGACCCAGGACTGATCCCTGTTGGGCTCCACTCGTGACTAGTCTGCAGTCTGATTTAGAGTCAGCTGCTTTCCCACTATGGGTTCTATCTGTGAGCCAGTTTGCAACCCACCTAGTGATATAGGGGTTGATGCCTAGCTTAGTGAGTTTTTCTATGATGCCTGAGTGGGGAATGGTATCAAAGGCCTTGGCCAGATCAAGGTGGGCTGTATGAACCACCTTGCCTTCATCCACAGCTCTAGTGACTAACTCAAAGAAGGTGATCAAGTTGAGCAGACATGATCTACCCTTCACAAAACCAGACTGTGTGGGATCCAGAGTTTGGAGATTTCCTATATCCTTGCTTATTAGGTCCATGATGATGCGTTCCATAGCTTTGCATATCAGACTTGTTAGGCTAATGGGGCGATAGTTACCAGAGTCTGTAGTCACTTCTACTTTGTAGAGAGGGATGACTATAGCAGTGCACCATTCAGTAGGGACAAAGCCTGAGGTGAGGCTGTGATTGAACAGGGCACTCAGGTGAGGTGCCAGTTCACTCTGTAGTTCATGTAGAACACAGCCAGGGATATTGCCAGGTCCCATAGAAGATGTATTCTTGGCATTGGACAGTGTTGTTTTAACCTGTGCAGCAGTAATACTGGGTGCCTGGCAATCTACTGGTATTGTGATTGGTCCTTTTGGGCGGGGAGGGGTAAAGTTGGCACTGAATCTGTCGGTCAGTACATCGGCAATATCTGTTGGCTCAGTATAGGAGGTACCATTGTGCAGTAGCTCAGAGCAAATCTGGGTATTGCCATGGAGATTCTTTACATAACTATAGAAGGCCTTGTGGTTGTCTTTACTATCTGCTGCAATTCTGTTTTCATAGCTAGCTTTAGAGGATTTGATGAGGGATCTCAACTTTTTGTTGAGACTGATAAGGGAGTTTTTCCAGTCTTGGGACTTTACCTTATTCCGCATCAGTTTCCTCCTTCTGTTGTAGAGTTTATTTATGGCAGAGGACCACCAGATTGGCTTCCTTTTTTTTGAGGAGAGTGTCTTGGTTCTATTGGGTATGGTGAGATCCATGCATTTGTGTACCTGTTCGTACAGTGCATTGGTGTATGATTTAGCAGTCATGCAACTATTCTCCATTTCCATGGGTGCCATGAAGTTAGCCACCTCTGTTTTTAGGAGCCCAGAGTTAGCTTTGGAGAAGTTTTTCATGGTGGTTACTTTGCGGGGGGTGGGGGGTGAGAAGAGTGTGGATTTCCAAGGTGATTAGTCTGTTGTCGGATCTAACCAGGGAGGAGTTGACTATTGGTGTAGAGCAACGGTCGCCCATGTTAGTAATGATCAGGTCAAGGATGTTGCTACCTCTAGTGGGGGTAAGAATGAGCTTTTCTAGGGCATTGGAATTAATGAATTCCAGGAAACGTTGGGCAAGTGTATTGGTACATGAGTAGTTTTTGCAGTTAATGGAGGGGTAGTTGAAGTTGCCCGGTATAAGAGTGTTAGGTTGGACCCTAATTTTCTCCAGGTGCTTTGAAACATGGAGTGTGAGTCTTAGGACATGGTTGAGGACCTATAACAGACTACAACCTGAATCTCTGTCCTACCCAATGTTAGCTGCACCTGAAGTATCTCCAATGCATTATGTTGTGCTACCAGTCTGGAGGTGTGCGCATCCTTTATGAATATAGAAACTCCACCACCTTTGGAGCTTCGGCCCAAGTTCTGGGGCCAAAAGGTGTGGAATAAGTTATAGCCTGGTAGTGCAGGGGTGCTTTCTGTTGCCTTGAACCAGGTCTCTGTTACAGCACAAATGTGGATGTTCTCCATTTTAAACATTAAACATAATTAAAAATAATATGTATATAGCTATATATATAATTAAATCACCCAAATGTTGACAATCCTAATGTCATCAAAAAAAGATCAGTAGAGATTGTTGACACACAAATACTCATGCTCTGAGAGAAAACTCCATAGCATGCAAGTTATAAATAATGTTGAAACAATGCTTTTGTAGGGGAGGTAAGCCCATATGCCTCTTACATACCCTGCTTCTTACATATTCTAACTCTGAGACCATACATTTCCAAGGAAAAGGAATATTCCCCAACCTCGATAATTTTAGAGATCTTGTTATCAATAAAACAGATGCCAAACAAAACATTTGTTTTAATTTATTTCATACACATATATGAGAAATGTGAATGTGGCCAAAACTCCGTTTTGATATCTGTTTAGCAGATAGTCAAAAGATATGCAAGCTTACACTATTTTTGAAGTTGAGGAATACATTATTTCCTTGATATTATGAAAACTTTGAAATTAGTATGCATAATTAACACGGGGTGTGGGGGTTGCAGTCCTACTCACAGGAGATGCAGGTGGGCTTTCTTCCTGTAAAAAAAGCAGTACTTTTTTTTTACTTTTAATAGTGTGTCAAACATTTGCATTGTTGATGTTTTATGGTGGATGTTTTGAATGTTTTGGTCATGTTTGGACTTTATATAGATATATATATAGGGTCTATATTAGAACACCGAAGTTTCAAAACTTCAAATGTTCCAATATCAACCCCTATTCAGCGAACAGTTAAAATATCGAACATGCAGAACAGTGAATTTTTTCCCTGGGAAAAAATTCACTGTTCCAAAACACATACGCACAACACAAGCACACCAAAGAAACAGCAATCCACACACATACACTTAAAATCCTACATCTACACTAAACTGTACATACACTACTATCTATCCACATACCTTAACCCAAACCCTAACCCTAAGGTCCATCACTATCGCACACTCACCTCACCCACGCCCTAACCCTAACTCACCTACCCTACGTCCATCACAATCGCACACTTACCTAACCCATGCCCTAACCCAACTCACCTAACCCGTGCCCTAATCCTCACGCCCACACAATCGCATACTTACCTGAACCCGACCTGTAACTTTCCATCACAGTGCTGAAAATAGCGAAGCCACAGAAACGGCCAACCAAATTATTTCCCTAGGAAACAATTTGGTGTTCTGCAGCTTTGCTATTTTCAGGGGTCGATATTAGAACATTTGAAGTTTCAAGATTTCGATGTTCTAATATAGACTATATATATATATATATATATATATATATATATATATATATATATATATATATATATATGGGTCCATATCTGGGTTTCGTAGATCTGACATGGACCCATATATATATATATATATATATATATATATATATATATATATATATATATATATATATATATATATATGCACACACACACACACACACACACACACATATATATATATATATATATATATATATATATATATATATATATATGGCTTCCTATCAGATGATAAGAAACTTCATTTGACTGAATCCCATTTGAGTGAGACCATAAGACTGAAATTTCAAAATACTGAAAAATCACTTGACTGAAACCCATAATAATGAAATCTTACAATGGTAAAATTTTCAACATACTGAATTGTAAAGTGGGCGATATAAAACCAGAATAGGAGGGGGGCTTTGCCCCCCACACCTCCCATTGTGGTGCACCCACTGTAGTGCTATCCTGGAGTTAGTATATAGAGTTGGGGGGGTGGGGGGCACAGGCCCCCCACAATGGGGGTGTGGGGGTGTATGGTCTCAGTCAAATGAGTTTCAGTTCATATGAAGTTTCTATCATCTGACAGGGATCCATATATATATATATATATATATATATATATATATATATATATATATATACATATATACATATATATCACATTATCAAATCACTAGTGATCTTACAAAAGTGATCAGTATTGATCTAATGAGACTCTGCAGTATGTTTTACCAGTTATAACTCCTATCATAAGGAAAGTTTATGATTTTTGATCACTGCTATTGTCTTTCTTATACATTTATACGTCATATTGCAGTTTGGCTCATCACAGTGTGTTGGATTGTGTGAGATTGTGGTGCATTTCCAATGTTTTTCTCTTTCTTCCACTGTAGTGCGACTGTGGAGGGGGGTGCAGGAGAGTTTACCCACCTGCAAAAAAAAAAAAAAAATATATATATATATATATATATATATATATATATATATATATGATTTTTAAGTTTTTTTGAATTATACTGGCTGACATGAAGTGTCTTTAGATCAGTTACCTTAGATCATTATGTTTCGATATTCTGTGTATTAGATTAAGTAATATATAATATTTATATATATATATATATATATATATATATAATATATATGTGTGTGTGTGTGTGTGTGTGTGTGTGTGTGTGTGTGTGTGTGTGTGTGTGTGTGTGTGTGTGTGCGTATGTATATATACATACAGACGCACACATTAATATCTTTCTGAAGTAAACCATTCTTTCATAGCCAGCTTTATAGTTTCAAAATAGACGTTTATTTACAAGAAGAAGAGGCGAGAATCTGCAGGATAAACAGTACAGATTGTCACAGTCAGATCTGCATGTGCAGTGTCATAAAATGCAGAATGGTGGTTTCCTTTTAAAGCTGGTTTATAAACATTCAGTGCTCACACAATTCAGCCATTTCCTTCCAGGTCTCCATTTTTATCAAGATCTCATCAAGCATAATTCCTATTCCGACTTCAAGTTTCAGCGATAGCTTTCCTCACATCTACAACTTTCTGAAGACTGGACGTTCCTCTACAGATGCCCTTTAACCCAGAGGCATAAAATCTGGAATCTATCATTTAAAGGGTAATAGATCTGAAATTCCTCTTCCTGCAGCTGACTTCCATTATGCTGCTGCTTTACTCCTGTTTACCTGCCTGTCTTGGCCTTAAAGGCTCAGTGCTTTCTATTTTCATCAGCCACCACTAAACGAGTAAAATACAACAATTCAAAACAAAATAAACCCACCAACAGCAACACTTATTGACAGAGGAGACCATCACTTCGCAACTCATTGAACTAAACACTATACAAATGAATAAAACAAATGATTAGGTATTTGCCTTGGGTTCTTTGCCCCACCATCCTTATGTATATACTAAATCTGCAATCTTACAAACCTCGAGAACAGGGAGCAGCCTGCAAGCAATGTGTAATTGCCATCGGCACACTACAGACCGTACCAGTAGTGATTCTGATGAAAATCGCAAACAACTGAAGTCGGTACCTGTTACAACAACAAGATTTTAAATGTTCAAATACCAACTGACTGCCAGTAACCAACTATAAAACACTCCAACGCTCACAAACAGCTATATAAGCAATAGTCAGTGAAACAGTACTCAGCTAAAGCAAACATCGATAAACAGTGCAATCGAGAATCAACGCACAGAGTCGAAAAAATTGCAACTTCAATTATATGTAGCATTCCATATAAATATATGTGTGTGTGTGTGTGTATACAGATATAGATATAGATTTAGATATCTGTGTATATATGACAGCTGATCAAAACTTCAACAAATCAAAAGGCAACTTATGAAACACAGCTTGTCAGCACCTGAATGAAAAAACAAAAGAAAAGAACAAATCTCATTTTTTTCCAGAGGGGACAAGCCCCTGCACCTACCCCACATGAACCTCGTCCTACCCTACCCTACAATGAGATATTAAAATTCTCTTTTGATTGCACCAACCCCAGCTTAAATACATTGGCTAGCTACACCAAGGATTTTTACATGCTTTTAGATAAATGCATAGAAATGGCAGTCCCCTTCTAGAGCGAAATATCATGAGAAGTTCAAAAATAAACCACTCTAGTGGTACATCGCAATTAATAAGCTTTTCAACAAAAGAAAGAAACTTTTAAAAGTTGTACAGCAGATTTAGAACCTCTCACATCAGTGAGAGTATTAAAAATACTGCAAAGAAATTGAAAATCACCATCAGGTCCACTAAAGCTAGATATGAATTTAGGTTGGCGTCAGTAGTTAAAGATTATTGTAAAACTTCCTTTATCTATGTTAGGGAACTAAAGAGCAACATGCTGCTTTCTCTGAACTTGCTCAAGATAGCACTATCATTCAGACCCAGCTGACGATATACTTGCTAACAAATTCAGTACTAACTTTACCCTTGAGACTACTCTACGTAGTCCACAAATCCTGGAATCTTTTACTTCTCATTTTATCACTAAGTAACACTTACTGAAGATGCTGAATAAGACCAAAAATACTTCCTATGTATTGCCTGATAATAAACTCAGATGCTTAATAAGTACTGCAAACCACACACTTGTTGACTCACTCCAGAAACCATTTAATCTTAGCTTAATTACAAGTTTTGTCTCTGAAGAGTAACACACTGTAGTTGTGATGCCCTTCATAAGGATGGCTGTACCACTGATCCTGGGAATTATAGCACTATCAGCCTGACCAACCTTATTTGCCAGACCATGGGATGTATTATAATTGATCTAATAAGCAATAATATCAAAAACCTTGCTAGACTTAACCATCAACAGTTTGACTTTGACAAAGGAAGATCCTGTATATTAAATCTGATTAGCTTCTTTGTGAAGGTCCTACAGGCATTTGGTAGTGGCCATGCAGTATACATAGTGAATCTCGATCTGGTCAAGGCATTTGACACCAATCATTAGAAAGCTAACTGTTTTAAAAAGAGATTCTTGTGTGCTAAGATGGATAGCAAACTGGATAAAAGATAGAACCCAAAGAGTGTGAGTTGTAGGCACCCCATGAGAAAGTATAAAGTTGACCACTGGTGTCATTTTTTCAACAAGATGAATGCTTTACCTGTTTTGTTAGGCATTTGTTTTGTCAAATTTGTGAGAAGGTGTGTCTGCAGGTAAGATGAGCATGGGTTTAGTGTACTAATGCTGAACCTTTTGGATATATTGAAAGTTTTAGCATAAGGTGGATAGGAGAGTTTCTGCAGGTGCTTGTAGGTTAGGGTTAGAATAAGGGGGATTGATTTAGCTTTGTGCATGTTTGTTGATCATACCTTTCAACTTCTTAGCACAAGAAATCTGGACAAAGCCTAAAATAACAGGGGACAAAGGCCAAAAAATAGGAACAGATTTTAAATATTGCTCTTATAAACTTAGAAAATTGCTAGAATAACAGGATCTGTGTTAGTATGTATTTTCTGAATAATATGAAGACTGAAACAGAAATGTATGTCATTATTTAGAGACTTTAGTCTTCAGCAATTTTCCAGAAAAAAACACAAATTTTATGAGGAGCAGACCAAAAGTATGAGGCAAAAATCTGGACAGTAAGAGAGACGTGTTGATGCATGTGGTGTGTATCTGAGCCTTCATTTTGTAGGTAAAGAAAGGGTTTTTCAGATGTAATATGTTAGGAACAGGGGCATATTATAGATAGCAGACATTGGTAATGTGGTCCTGGGAGCTTACTAACTATAACCTCAACTCAACAAATTGCAAATAACCCAGCACCTAAGCATAGAAAACCCTTTCCATAACACTACCACTATTCATACAAATTATGTCCGAATGTGTGGTGGTGATGGGGGAGTTGGTGATCGGATCATGAAAGGAACCTGTTTCCTTTTGTAATCTTTTTTTTCACAATACCAGTATCACACACACACACACACACACACACACACACACACACACACACACACACACACACACACACACACACACACACACACACACACACATATATAAATATAGAAGGAGGAGAGAAAGCAGTTACTTAATGTACATGATTGCTCAATTGCCAGATGAGCTTACAAAGGCAACTTATTCATCGATTATTCATTCTCCTGAATTCAGAACATTTTGCTGCACTGTGCTAAGTGAATTTGCATGACATGTACCTGTAAGCACAGCGTGCATGAAACAGGCATCATGATGAAGGCAGGTCAAGCAGCATGTTCAGCCAGGATATATAATAATGGCCATATAATGACATGGTAATGAGCAATATTATTAAAATGAGCTTCTATGCTTAAGCCAATGAGGCAAAACAAGATAATGGAATTATTCCGAAATGTATAAATGCCACACAATGGGACTGCACCCACAACATAGTTGAACTATGCTGGATGTTCATATTCAGATTAGAGGAATCACTAAATAATGCTAGGAGCTGCCACCACATCAGTAAATGTGAATCTGCAAGAGGTGGTTATTAACTGCTTTGCACAATGGTGAGCAATGTCACCACTCAGATGCATCAGATCATCTGACCACACTTAACATTTCATGGACTCCACCACAATGACATTATAGCTAAGAGTACCATTCTAGAAACTGTGGAAATGTCTCTTGTCTTTTCCTTCTTACCCACCCCCACTGGTGTCCCACAAGGACCCATCCTCGGACCTATGCTATTTAACATCTTCATCAATAACTTCCATACTGCTATTCCCAACACCAAAATTATTCAAACGCGGATGACTCAACCTTACTCTGCTCTGCCAGTAACCTCCAAGAGCTGATGTCAAAAACCCAAACTGTTTTCTCAGAAACTGAAAACTGGATGCATCAAAACCACCTATCTCTTAATGCAAGCAAATCCAAAATTCTACTATTCCCACCCACTAAGAACTATTCCTTCAATAAAAATCACTTCAAAATTCTTAGCCAAACCAACTCCCCTATAGAAGTCATCCCCTCCGCTAAACTGCTTGGTATAATAGTTGATGAACACTTAAAGTTTGATATACATGTACAACAAGACATTAAAAAGACCCTCCAAAAACTAGGAATGCTGTACAGGAACAATCACTTTCTCTCCAACACAACTAGGCACACCCTGGCCTCTACTTTTCTCCTTCCTTCCTTACTATATGGTGCTTCTCTCCTATCCAACCTGCCCTCCTCCATTTCCTCCAAATTAGAAAGCTGCTACAATAAAATCTCTAGATTTGCCTCCAAATCCAAAAATTCCACTCACCACTGCCTCACCCTACAATCCATGAACTGGCTAGAACTACCAAACCACCTAGATTACCTACAACTCTCTATAGCACATACTCTCATATTTCAGCCTACAAAATGCCCCACTCTAACTAACATCCTTCCCCCCTATATTCCCAACAGAACCCTTAGATCTGAACATCAGAACTTAATAGTTGTCCATAAACCCAAACATCCTGCTGGCCAACTGCTTCTCTCCTATGCTCTAGGCAAAAAATGGAATTCCCTTCCTCAGTCACTAAGAACCACCCCAAACTATGAAAATTTCAAGGTCCAGCTTTTCACACATCTGTCTACTAAACGGAAATGCCCCTGCCTCCTCCCTACATGAGCTTTGATCACTTCAAGCCACAAGAGTCTCCCCAACTGGTACATAAGCTTTCTATACCTCCCTCAGGCACTTTCTTTCAACTCTATCAAATCTCCCTGCAATCTCCTGCTGCTTTATCCCTCTCCCTACTTCTTCCACTCCCAGAGCTATATTTGCTCAACAACACATGTAAATATTGTAAATATAGAGTACTTCTTTCTACTCAAATTGTGCATGTAAAGCATATTTCACTATCTTTTGTGGATCCAAACTAATCATGTCAAATATCAGTACAACCTTAACACTTACTTGCAGCGAATTTCTGCTTTCTATACTCAATGAAAAAGCTTAATTTTAATCTGTTCTACAGAATTGTTATCTGGTACAAGGCTGTATTTCTTGTAATCATATTTGTAAACTACTAATGCATTCTCATACCTTGCTTGCATTTCTTGTAAATCCTGTATGTAAATTTTTTTTCTTGCAAATTTAGTATGTAAACTGTTTTTCTATGTGTATGTAAACTTTAGAATGTGAACTGTTTTTCAATGCATTCTCGGAGCTTTTCTCCCCAGGCCTCCACTGAAAATGGGCCAGGTTGACCTAGTGGACTTCCCCAGTAATCAAACTGGAAATAAATAAATAAAATAAATAAATGTGTTGGCCTCATCTGCAGCCAAGTGGGGAATCATGGAGTACCTTTCCTAGTGGACATTAAGGTATGTGTATTTACATATATTGGCTACATGGACCTTTCAGTGAACTGCTTGGGACACAGTGGGGGTATCTCAAGCCTCCATGTTAAGAAAACTCCATCAGCTTCTTGATATCATGCTTCAGCATGTGGGGGAGTATGTGTGGTTTCCATGCACCCCAGAGGAGACAGCCAACACCATACAAGAGTTCTATGACATAGTCATTTTCCCTGAGATACTGGGAGCCATAGACTCTACCCACATTGAAATAAAGTTCCCACCTGATGAACGAGGAAGGAGGAACATGAACTGCAAAGGGTATCACTCTATCAACTGCCATGTGGCCTGTAATGCACAGCATATCACTTATAATATGTGTGCAAGCCACCCAGTAAGTTATCATGACTCGTACATATGGTCTACCTATGACCAGTACCAATGGTTTGTGAGGGGTGACTTCCTACAGGATCCTCTTGTTGCTGATGGTGGATATGTCCTGGAACGTTGGCTTATGACACTCATAAGAAATACACAAAATAAAACAGATGGGTACAGCCAGGCCCAATCACACTCAAGAAACATTTCTGAGCAAGTGATTGAGCTGCTAAACGCATGCTTTTGCTGTCTGGATTCATTCAGTGGTGCCCTGAAGTATGACATGAGACATTTGCAAAAATAGTGCAGTGTGTGCAATGCTAAACAAGATCACATTTAGGAAGCAGTTACAGCAGGATGGGCATTTGCAGGGGCAGCAGTTCCCAGCACACCAGGCAGTGGAAGCTGAGTCAAATGAGGGGTCATTGGAGGAGCCAGCAGCCATAGAAGATCATTCCACATGCAGGGGAGTTGGGAGCAGCATGCCGTGGTACTGGTAAAGAGGCAACAGCATGCATGCAGCTCTAAAAAATGGTAGACAGAAGTTAAGCAGATAGTCAACAGTAAAAGTGACGCATAAAAACCCATGTTGTGCTCAAGCGTGCATAGGGTGGCCTCACTGTGTATCAGACAAAGATAAGCCAAGTAAAAATGTACAAAGGGCAGGGCACAGGAGTGGTTGTCTTTCATAAATTGGAGGATTATGAAAGTAAAATGCATTTTTGTGTGTCCTGTTAGTTCTGATGGTGGCTTTTAAAGTATAACTCTATGAGAAGGACCAGTGACAGTGGAAATGTGGTGGTGTGAATGTGGATCTGCAGGGACCTTTTAGATAAGTTCAGGACATGCATGGCAAAATTTTCAGAATCCCATGCACACCACTGCCCATGTGAGCTGGATGTGACAAGAGTTGCACTAGATGTACCACAATAGTGAGCAATGCCTGCTATGAGATGTGCCACTGTCTTGATGACCAGAACCATGGGGATGTTCTCTCCTAAGTGTAGACACCTCCACAACAGATGCCATGGAAATGCTAACACTGTGGAAGCAGTCGGTTGGCTGTCCAATGCTATGTTGGCTACCATCTGTGGATGCAGCACTGGAGTGAATTTGGGGATGTCCCTTCATTGGGAGGGTGGCCTAATGGTTAAAGTGTTTGCCTTACAAACACAAGGTGCAGGGTTCAAGACTCACAAGGGATAATTGGCTAGGCTTAAAATGGCTCGCAAGGGCAGTTAGCTTAGTACTAATCTATGAACCTATGAACCTATTACTGGGAAGTGAGCCAGAGAATACTTTGCAAATTTCATTGTTTGACTGAATATATCCAAGCAGTCACTCATACAGGACATGGACTCCCATAAGTCATCACACAGACCCTGCATCACCTTCACTATCTCTGACATGACTGTGATGGTACTAGCTTTTACCTCCATGATGGTCCTGCACATATGCTAAGTTGTGATGACTGACAAACCAAATTCAGGTGGAGGGTGGTAACCATGTCTCCAGTGGGAAACATTACACACCCCATGTGTGGACCTCTGTGTCCATGGATACTAGGGGCAGATTCTGACATCTATCTACTGGAGGCCAGCACACTTCCCTGATTGATAGCGATCTTATTAACCTGTTCTCCCTGTGAGGTGTGGATAGCCTAAATATCTGCAGGCATAGAGGCTGAGTTCATGGTCTGTGCTGGGGATGCAGTGGTCACATTATCTGCAGGCACAGAGGCTGAGTTCATGGTCTGTGCTGGGGATGCAGTGGTCACATTCCTGTTTCCAATACACACTGTGTACTCCCTTACTATGTCAGATCAGCCCTGTTGTCATTATCAGAGGCAGCATATTCTCCAGCATCAGAAGGTGCCAGTTCCATATTGCTGGTGAGATAAAAAATCACCTGTGAATACACCAAAGTGCAAAATATCCATTATCACCTGTGAATACACTAAAGCACAAAATATCCAGTGCTAGCATGATCAAGCAGCAAATGTACAGATGCAGCTTTTTTGCATATATTAAAATGATAGCAAGTAATACTTTAATTGCATACCTTGTTCAGATGACTGTGGCAGGTGAATCCTGATGTACCTGTAAACCATAAATCAAACAACTTTAATAATTTTGACAGTTCATAAGTGGTGTAAAGGGACTTATTGGCATTCTTACACATAAATAGGCCTACATGCCTAGGGTTAGTCCAATTGATTTTCTTTGGGGCCATCCAACTTTTTCCCAGTGTCCAGCACCACAAGTGCCACTACCTCTGAAAGAGACCAGGAACTCCTCAGTCTTCATTTGATGTATTACACTTGATGGCTCCTCCTCTATTGCCCTTTCTTCCCATGCCAGGAGTTGAGCTCTTTATTATGCATCAGATAAGCTGTCTGGCTCTATGACACACCATTTCATAACTGCAGTTGTGGCTACCAGCCATCTGCCACAACATAAGCCCAAGCACAGTCCCACTAGTCCTGTTCAGCTGCATGCAGGCCAAACAGCCATCATCCATGTAGAGGGACAGCCTGGTGTAGATTGAAGTAGCACCTCATTATTAGTATCAGAGAACTTCCGCTTACAGGTGGATGTCTCAGCAGAACTCTCAGAGTCATCAGTGTGTTTTTGCTTTCCCCTGCATTAAGGCAATGCTCTGCAGACATGGTAAAAAATAAGTGAATTTACAGCCTTGTCCTTACATGGCTCTGCCAAATCCATACACCACCAATCTCCTCCTTTGTCTGTAGGGCATGCTGTCTATGTGCCTGTGAATTATGTAGTGAATAAAGTCAAGCATGTATGTTTACTAAGCAATGTTTGCCCAAAAAACACTGCCCTTTTTATTGCAAGCAACTAAGGTAACATGACTGTTTTTCTGAGGGTTAAAAATACTTTTGCAACTGACATGTAATATATGTAACAGAAACAAGTATGAGCTGATGGGTGTGCCTCACATTATGCTTAACGATCCTTCAGCTCATGCGCTTTACCCTTGCAATTTCCCTGTCAATACAATTGCCCAACACACTTACTGAAAACCAATTTTTTCTTCTCATGTTCCCAAATTCAATAGCATTGAAAAGCAGTGGTACCTGAAAAGACAGACTAACAAAACATACCACTTACAGTGTAAAAGCAGAGCTGTAGTTCTGCTTGCTCAATTCTCTCATTATCATCTTTCTCACTTTCCAAGCGGGTCTGCAGTTTCTCCCATAGAGTGATGTGTCTCTGTCTACCATCGCACTTATATCACGCAGATTCACCTGGTTGGTCAAGATTATGCAAATTAGAACTCAACTCATTATTTCTGAATTGCTCAATTTGCTCAAAGAGCATACCTGCTAACCATCGAGCTGAAGTCGCCTGTTTTCTGTACACCTGCTTGTACATGTGTGGCCCAGGCCAATGCTCTGGGGGCAGATCTGTAATTCTAAATCTAACCATCTGTAAATGGAGTCAAAGTAGTGCATGATTTCTTAACAGCATACACAGGGATACAGGACTGCCATGTTAAACACCTTAAAATGCTATTGTGAACCATGATAGTACAGTACCTATATTATGTGTCCCCCTCCATGAGTTGAACAAATGATGGGTCTGTTGATGCACATCAGTGACAGGCAGATGGGACACAGAAGACCTGATTTGGTCACCAATTTTCTGCCATTTTTCACTGAGATTCTTCAAGGTGAGACATTGTGGCTAAAGAAGGAGATGGCTGTCCTCATTTTAGAGTGCAGATGTGGCATGAGAAGGAATGCGTCCTCTGTAAGGATTACAGCTGCAGGCTCCTTCAGGAGGGCTATAAACGGCCTCAGTATAAGACTGAAGCTGGAATAATTTAGCTTAGAACTGAAATAAATCCAAAGCTCCGTACAACAACGTAATCACAACAATGAGACTGGAAATAGTCTCTGCTAGGTTAGCAACCAAAGCGTGAATGGACTCGGAACAAGGAATAGAAAAACACAATTTATTGAAGTACTCTGTACAACGTGGTAAGCGCTTTCATCTGCGAAGCAGACTTCTTCAGACCACTTTGTATTAGAGTCTGTACAACTCCACGTACATCACCATTACAGTCTACAGGTCATTAAATGTACAACATTCCTTGAAGTTCAGTGCTTAGGAACTTCCTTTAGTTTATTTTCCAAGATTACTGGTAGTCAGATGTAATAGCATGTGCCAAATGAGTCCTGTCAGCTTTGCCAAGAGATATGGTAGTGAAGCCCTTTAAATATACGTGAACAGTTTCTTGCAACATTCACCACCAGCCTGAGAAAAACAATCCCATAGTCCTTGGATCAAAATAAACCATTTGAGACATGGTTAAAAAAATTAAAACAGGGAGTCATCCTATTGTATTAAGTAGAAAAGCATTTGGGAACATCCTGTTAAACATTGTTTAACAGGATGTTCCCAAATGCTTTTCTACTTAATACAATAGGATGACTCCCTGTTTTAATTTTTTTAACCATGTCTCAAATGGTTTATTTTGATCCAAGGACTATGGGATTGTTTTTCTCAGGCTGGTGGTGAATGTTGCAAGAAACTGTTCACGTATATTTAAAGGGCTTCACTACCATATCTCTTGGCAAAGCTGACAGGACTCATTTGGCACATGCTATTACATCTGACTACCAGTAATCTTGGAAAATAAACTAAAGGAAGTTCCTAAGCACTGAACTTCAAGGAATGTTGTACATTTAATGACCTGTAGACTGTAATGGTGATATGGAGTTGTACAGACTCTAATACAAAGTGGTCTGAAGAAGTCGCTTCGCAGATGAAAGCGCTTACCACGTTGTACAGAGTACTTCAATAAATTGTGTTTTTCTATTCCTTGTTCCGAGTCCATTCACGCTTTGGTTGCTAACCTAGCAGAGACTATTTCCAGTCTCATTGTTGTGATTACATAATTTAGCTTAGGCCTTCACACATTCCATGGGCATCCCATGCATAGGAGAACAGTGCCATCACCATTACAGTGACATTAGGCATTGCATCTGCAATCTTGACCTCCTAGGCAGATGAGAATCTAAAGTTATGCACCACTCACCACTTATGCATTGTGGGTAGAACTTATGCTAGCTACACATTTAACCTGCTACTGCATTCCATCAGCAAGTATTTGCAGTGATTTTCTTATTCTATAGCCACTGAAGACACTGAAGTGAATAGGCAGGTGCACAGGAGGAGACTGAAACACCTACAAAAGCACCAAGGTGAATGTACTTGCTGCAGAATGTACAGCATTTAATATTAACAGTAGTAGAGATTCATTTTCAAACAATATACCATTCATAAATTATTGCCACCTCTGTGATAACTGCCAAAAGTCAAAAGCAGCAGTATGACTGTTGAATGTTATTAGCTTGTGCTTATGTTTGTGTATCATGTCATGTACTTGGACAAGTGGGCCAGGATGATAAGGCTATGACCCTCTCCCCATTTCTGCTCTCATAATGCTTTAGTTGAAGTTTCTGCCTCATTTACTAGCTAAAGCACTAGATGCGGGAAATATGTATGGGCACCATTTTTTGGGTGGGATGACTTCTGTGCCATGGGCAATCATTGTCAATATATTTGTTTTCTTTGCTTATTACCTGTGAATGAAAGATATGTCTGAGCAGCATTTTGTCTTTTTATATGTACATCTGTCTCAGATATCATTATTCAGACCTGGACTGTAGATCCCATTAGTTTGTCCAAGTAGCTCATTGCATTATCATTTGCCTTTTGGAATGCTGGTGTTAATGGTTGTGGCTTCAGGCCCCCCTCTCACCTGTGAAAACAGCAGTCCCCACGTATGCTAGCCACACATATAACCTGCCTCTGCATTCCATTCACAAATATTTACAGTGCTTTTCTTATCTCTATAACCTTTGAATACAAATTAATGTGTTAATTCAGGTAAATTAGGTGTAACTTAGTCACAGGACAAGTACATATCATCTGTGTGTATATATATATATATATATATATATATATATATATATATATATATATATATATATATGTATTTACTGTATTTGTGTTTCTCTCTCTCTCTCCGTCATCTTTGTCACTACCCTTTCTATTACATACATTTATTTTGTTTATTATTTTGTTTCTCTCAGTTTATTTTACTATTATATGCAGCAACATCAGACCTGTAGCCATTCCTCACGAAAGGCCTGCTGGACCCCCCCCCCCTCCTCACAGATGTTAGCAGCAGAAGCAGCAGCACTGCACCACAACCACTAGCAGTGGAAGCATCCAGCACCAAGTCCCAGCCTGCCATAGTCACCTACACTCCTGTCCTACCTGTAACACCTACTTCAAGTAGCCCTGCAATGGATGCTGGGACTGCCTTACCCACTGGTAGCAGTGACAGTGGAGGTGACACCTTTGCCACCCAATGGCAGCTGGCAGAAACTGTGGTTGAGACTATTTACAGGAGGTTGAATGCCCAAATAGGCCAGATGCAGAACATCCTCTGGTGACTTACTGAGTTGCATCCCCTTCCAGCTCTATCTCCACCATTTATGATGGAGCCTAGTTATGACACTACCCAGGGTGGTGAGTAATCTCTGACTGGCTTGTAGCTAGTAGAGAATGTAGCTGCGGACACCCTATCCTATCCTTTATCCTGATGTTCCCCTCCCCTTTTGTGTCAATGCCCACACCTGTTGGTTGTATGCTCCTCCTCTCAGCAGTGGCTTCAATCTCTTTGCTTGATGTCTTCTTCACCACTGTGTTCCACATCCCTTATTGTGTTAGCATACAGAGTGTCAGTTAAAACTGTCTTCCTTTACTATGTAATATAACCCTATTCCCATCCTCTTACATTCCTTATTTTATTCCCTCCTCAATTTACCTTCTCTTCATGCATGAAAAATGGGCACCTGTCCCCCCAAAAGATTTTTACCTGACCTTTCTCACCTCTTTCCTGCTCATTATTTAGTAATTCAACTTCTGTTCCATCTTCTGCTTTCTTCCCCTTTTTAATCTTTTTCATATACTTATTTTTCTACCCTTTAATCTTGTCTAAACATAGATAAAAACATCTCACACATCCCCCATCTGGGGCTTCCAAATCACTTA